>NW_015654491.1:499314-531550 GCF_001515625.1 Sinocyclocheilus rhinocerous
CCTGTATATATATATATATACATATTTAAGCTTTATTTTGAGATATTTGAGCACCATTGACTTCCATAGTAGGAAAAAAATACTATGGACGTCAATGGTGCTCATCAACTTTTCGGATACCAACATTTCTCAAAATATCTTCTTTTGTGTTCAACTGAAGAAAGAAACTCATACAGGTTTGGAGCAAGTGGAGGGTGAGTAAATGATGACAGAATTTTCATTCTGGAAGTGAACTACTCCTTTAAGATGGAGGTTAAATCATGTATACAATGTCAGTTTGAATGAGGTTCGGATACTTGGCCTTTGCACTCAGACTAGTACAGATCTTATGGGAAATGAAGTGCACATTGCAGCCATCAATCCTTATGATTATGAAATCAAGCTATTTGTACCAAACAAGAAGGGACACATGACACAAACCAACCAATGGACAAACAGAACTGAGAACCACATGACAAGACCATAAACCAATAAGCACAAGACACATGACTAAAACAACCAATCAGAACATAACACATAGACAATGGAATCACATGACAGAACATGACTGAGGCAACAGTTGCCTTTTGCCTTTTACAAAATAAAAGACATGAAAACAATGAACAAGAAACAAAACCCAACCACCACATTACATCTCGGAGGTTAAATCATGTATACAATGTCAGTTTGAATGAGGTTCGGATACTTGGCCTTTGCACTCAGACTAGTACAGATCTTATGGGAAATGAAGTGCACATTGCAGCCATCAATCCTTATGATTATGAAATCAACATGACCTCAGTGGCCAAGGGGACTGCTAACTGGATAACAGCATACCTTACACAGCAACCTACAGAAAAAAAAAAGGAGACTCCAAGGGCTATTTGATGGACGAGCTCTCCGGTCAGATGGGCCTTCTGAACCTCTGAAAGTCCCAACTAGCCGCTCACAAGAGGAAAGAGCGTTAACAACCACAGAACTGAATAAACTGCAGACTTGAGTGACGAGGTAACACAATGTACTTGGGCTATTCCTGTTCTGCAGTACCTTGTGAAATCTTTAACTTAGAAAAAATGAATACGCTTGTGTTGTAATTTAGGGAAGTATTTCCATATTTAGCAGACCTTCAAAAATATGCTCTGCTCAGACTCAGGCACATAAACTTTATTAATTTCAACTTGATTATTTACACAATGGCAAGAAAATGTTTCTATCATGGTTAATTGGATGAAACCAAACAGGATAGATGT
The DNA here is from genome assembly GCF_001515625.1 of Sinocyclocheilus rhinocerous. Taxonomy (NCBI): domain Eukaryota; kingdom Metazoa; phylum Chordata; class Actinopteri; order Cypriniformes; family Cyprinidae; genus Sinocyclocheilus; species Sinocyclocheilus rhinocerous. The sequence continues at coordinate 500,544 of NW_015654491.1, forward strand.
TAATCATTTCTCAGTGAGGAATTAAAAGTCACCTTACATAAAGTCAATTAGATAGTTTTTTAATCATCTTTATATTTTTTAATATGACTTTAAAGGCTTCTGCACAGTTTCTGCAAAACAGAATGAATACTTTAAAGTGAGAACCAACTAATACAACAAAAATAAAAAAATACTTTACATCAAATACTTGCTTGTGTTTAAGATGCTTTTTTTTCCACAAAAAAAGATGACATTTCCAAGAAAAAAATTATATAACATAATTAACAATTAAAACAACATAGAAAACAAGGAAATACCTGGAATATTTCTTCATAAATTGCTAGCTTCTCATGTAAAAAGATGAAAATGCATGAGATTCATTAAAAGTTAATTAAAACAGCAACATGCACTCAGCAAAAAAAAAAAAATTTAATTTATAATTTTTGTATTTTATATATATATATATACACATAATTTATGATTTTAAAATTGTGTATTTACATATTTATGTAGTTATAAAAAAAATCCACATTGTAAATGGACTTGGATGAGAAAAACTACAAATTAATTGAAAGATTTTCCATTAAGTTTGTCTTTAAAGAGGACACAAAATTCTAATATCTAAAAAAAAAAAAATCACTTAAGAAATTGCTGTTCTTTATTACATCTACTAATTGTTATGTGAGATGAGAAGCCCGGATTCAAATACTGTAAAAGTAAGAATTTGTCTCCTGAGAATATATAAGCTTTTCTTATAGGAAATAACACTAATTAAAACATTCCTGAAGTTCCCCTTAGGGATTGATAAACAACATCTGTTTATATGTTAATCTCCTGTAATGATTCAGTCCACTGAAGGCGAGCGTAGTGAGAACCAATGTGCAGTTTTATTTACAAGTGATCCAAACATCCAAACAATAAACCCACCACATTACATCTCCTTCCAACTGGTAGCATACGGAAAAATTAGAAAATATGGCCTTTCAATGTTTATCAGTGATACGTCTGGGTATTAAGAACCGGTTCATAATCAGACTTTCTACAATGCAACTATAAGTTAGACAAATGTAGGTTTATTTCATTGAAAAGTGCAAAAACTGTCTGGCCTCACACAGCAACATTGCCTCAACCAATCATTGGCCTGTCATAATGAACATCTTAAACAACTCTGAGGTGTCTCTTGAGTAATTGCTTGACATGAGACGATCTGTAAGGGTAATATCAAACACAGCATCTATGTGACATCCAGATGGGCTTCTTGTAGTGTCTACCATAAACACCATCCCTCCCTTCACAGTCAGCCGATATTTCAGCAATGATTAATCATTACTGCCCTGCAGGAACAAGCTATCATCTGAAGAAAATGGATGGACTGGTTGTTAAAGAATATGAAAATACATTAAAATATGCATTAGCACACTGTCAGACAAAGAACTTGCCTGCAGACATGAGCTGTGTAAAAAAATATGTTTTTTTTCTTCCATAGTGACAAAGTTCGATGTGTATGATGTAGTACTAGTAACGTTTTTTTTTTGGAGCTCGACAGGCAGTGGTGACTATCAGCTGTTTTTGTACCTAAAATATTTGTTCTTTTAAAAGAAATACATTTGGAATGACAAACTAGCAAGTAAAAATCATTTTTGAGTGAATTATTCCTTTAATTGCAAAATTTGAGATGCACTGCATTAAGAAATATCAAATTATAAATGAGCTTATTACTTTTCTCTCTTTCCTCTCAGATTGAAAATTACATTTCAATGAGTTAAGAAAGTTTTGGACTTTGAAGACTTTGCCAAGAAGGTACAAGATCCTTGACTCCCCCGCTGGCCCTGAGGGTCTTCACATTTTCCCTTTATATTATCCACATTATTCCCCAAAACCCTCATTAAAACATTTATACATGACTGCACACATCTCACCACCTACATATTTCATATAAAGATCAATCGATTGAAAGAGCGAATGAAATTTTATATGGCTTTAACCATGCATTCATGATTGGATTGTATTTATATGTTGCTTGATCTTTAATTTTTACGAAATTTACATTTCCATTCAAAAGTTTGAGTTTGGGGGGGTTTCAACAGTAAAGTGTGCTATGGTCACTAGGGCTGCATTTATTTGGTCAAAACACAGCAGAAATTTGGGGCTAAAAACATTTAACATTATTATCAATGTTAAAAACAGTTGTGCTGCTTAATATTTTTTGTGGAAAACATTTTTTTTAGGATTCAAAGTTCAAAAGAACAGCATTTATTTGAAATATAAATCTTTTTTATAACATCATAGATGTCTTTACTGTCACTTTTGATCAATTTAATACATTATTGCTGAATAAAAGCATTAATTTCTAAACCAAACTTTTGAAGGGTAGTGTATATAATTTAAATGCATTAAAACTGTCTTTCTTTTTACTCTCTCTAGGCTCACACTCTCAGATGGATCCAAAAAACACAAGGCAAAGGCTTTGAGACAGGCTGAAATGTGGCGGCAGCTCATTGCGATTCGCCCTGAACTCCTACATCATGCAGAAACAAAATCAAATGGGAAACCTGAACCCAATGGTACATTACATATTTCCTGCATTAATTCCCTTTTTCAATTAGTGAAACATTGCGTTACCATTAAACCTAACATTATGAAGTGCCTGACTTCTCTTTCACGCTGTCTTTTTCTTTCCATCACTGTTCATTAAGAAGAATCCGAATCAGTTGTTTCCTGTCAGCACAAAGAGAGCGAGCAAGTGTGTGCTACAGAAAGAGAGAGAAAGAAATATACTGCGGTCTTCAAAAACTGTACACTGTAAAAAATGACCGTGAATTTAACGGTAAAAGACAGTAATGGTGCTTCCTTAGACACTTTCCTTCAAAGGATTTCCTCATTATATGGTGAATGAAGAGTATTAATAATAGAATATGAAGTTTCATCACTCCAAATCCTTTTATTAAATATTGACATTATTCAGAGCCAAAAGGACTTATTGAAAGAGAATATACATGTCTAAAAGGCTTGTTTCACGTTCAACAGCTTCAGGCGAGAGACATTATCAATAATAGAAGACAGTTTTTCTTACTCATTACGTTTTGTATAATACTGAAACAAAAAAGCTCCATACTGGGAAGTGTCCACAAAGCTTGAGAAATCCAGCTTATACCAGCTTCTAGTGGTTTTTAGATGGCTAAACTTGATCATTTATTGTCATTAGCTGGTCAAAGCTAGTTTACAGCATGTCCTAACCAAGCGCAATGTAGTAAGTTTCCAGCCACAAGCAATTTGTCTGTCAAGGAATGCAACAATATTTCAATTCTATACTTTTTGGCTAAATAAATTAAATGCAACACTAAAAACTCAAATCAATTATTTAAATGCTATAAATTAATTTAGGTAAAATAACATTTAGATGTACAGAATGACACATGGATACTCTTTTTTTTTTTTTTAGACTTGCTCAAGAGTTACAACAAAGTCAACAGAGCTACTAAGAAAAAAAAAATCATTCAATGTCTCCCATCAATCTTGTTCCAATATTCCCTATTGGACACTGTTACAAAGTAATAAATGTGCAAACATTTCTAATGAAGTGATATTTGACATAACACCAGCCTCTGACCTCTGCTCATCTGCCTACAGTGAGGCAGGTTTATTGATGAACATGATTGATGGATTAAACAGGGACCATTGAAATCTAATGACTGTGACATCCTGGCAGACGCCTAGAGTGCCTTAATGGAACTGAGACAGTTGTGTCAATCAAGTAATGAGGCAAATCAACATTCACAGAATTATGATCGGGAGGCACCTGTGAGGTCTAGCATGCGTAATGCTAACTGTCCCTCAAAAATGTGCAAAAGTCACATACAGTGAATAAGATAAAAGACAGGCCTGTGGGGCACATGTTTCTATTCAGTGACAAATGATTACTCAGATCTTCAACTTTATGTTAAGTTTCCATTTATAAAAGGTGAGGGGTTGATCAAAGGCAAGCAATTTTTCAAAAAGCATTTTTTGTGCTATATTTGCATAATTCCGTTGAATTTTGAATTGTGTACTATATTCAATGTAAATACAGCATGGGCAATAAAATAAAATAAAATAAAATAAAATCCAAGAGTCCAATGAATGAATCCAAATTGGTCATTATGACTTTTGGAGAAATTAATACTTTTATTTTACAATGATGCATTTAATTAACCAATAGTAACTTTTAAAGAAAAGAAAAATCAATTTCAAATAAATGACTTTCTTTTAAACCTAAAACTCAAACAATCCTAAAAAGAAATATTAAGCAGTAACTGTTTTCAACACTGATAATAATAACAAATGTTTCTTGGCGGCTTAAAATTCAGCTTTGACATCACAGGACTAAGTTACATTTTAAATTGTAATAATATTTCACAATGTTGCAGTTTACTGTATTTTTGATCAAATAAATGCAGCTTTGGTGAGCATAAGAGAATTCGTATAATACAATTTTAAAAATCTTACTGACATCAAACAGATATTGTGCACGTTTATTTTTTATAACAGGACTAGCAAACAACTTGAAATGTATGCCAAAAGCCTTTAAAGACTTTTAGTGAAAGCAAGATTAAAGCTTATCTGGCATCCTTTCAGGCCTCCAGTTAACACATTCTACACCACATTGGACATAGTACTAGGTTTTCAGGGACACAATCTCCGGCTCCGTTGGAGATGTTTCTCTCCGCTCTCAGAGTGCTGTACAATATGCTCTGTTTCAGATGCTGTCTGGTAGGGTGCCAGAGATGAAACGCTCACAAGCCATCACTATAAATGACACTGGGAGCCAATAGAAGCAAACACACATCTACTTCAGCCAGGCAGGCACATACATCATGATGGGTGATCTGTCAATAGCCAGAGCCACAGTTTAGACACGAGCATCTGATTTATTAATATGAGCCTGAGCTAAACAGTGGGGTCCTAGAAATGGCTCATAGTCTCAAGATTAATAGCTTGAGAGACTGTCAAAGAGATGTAAATTACAAGATTCCAAAGGAATTATATAAACATGTCACTAAGCAAATGAACTGTTATTAATCCGTTTTTATCGGACATGATCAGTATTGAGTGAATACTGAGGATAGAATTGAATATGACGATACCAAAGACTAGTTCAGACTAGCTTGGACCTAACACACTGGACTATTTCGAGGCAGTCTGAAATAACAGTGGAAATGTGAAATTGGACAAAAAAAAAAAAGAAAAAAAAGCTTAATTCAGATCAGAGCTGCATCAGTACAAAACCATTATTACCTAGTTCAAAGCTACTGGTGTAATACACTAAAGGTTGTAAGGCAGTATCAATGTGTAGGAAGAGTTCTCTAACATCTCTCATTAATATACTGACAGACTGCAATCTGTGTAAAGGAGAAACAGCTATGCCTACGAAAAGACTTTTAAGAGACTGTTCAATTACCAGGCATGATTGATTGCCAGTGCTGACTTAAGCCATTACTACTAAATGGAAAGATTCAAACAACAAACGGGGTTACTAAGCAGCAATGCTGTGTGTCTCTACACTCCTAAGTGTTTTATAACCATCCTCTTTACCCGGTGACATATGACTTTGCTCGACATTTACTGCTAGGGACTCTAAATTACCCACAATGCTTTTCTATAGGACAGGCACCTGACCTACGGGTGACAAAAGAGGACACATTTCATGGTTAGTAGATTATGGAGGATGAATTCAATGAGGTGTAAACAGAATCAGCACACTTGGGCTTGTACGGCCTGTCAGGCACACAACAAATCACATCTGCCCTTAAAAATAAACACATAAGGTCAGAGACCTTGCTAAATCCTGTTTAGTGATGGCTGCAAACTTATCTTTCATTGCAGCCCCCAAAAGATCTGTGATTTTTTCTGTTCTATCCTCACATTTGTCAGAAACAGTGGCTACTGTTTGGCAGTGACAATATCTGGCAGAAATCTGATTGGCTGACTTCTATGCAAAATAAAATGACTGGAAACCAACTCGTTATTTTTGGACAGAAATTCCAATCATGAATTGTGAATTGTCTATACATCCTTTTGCATTTGGATTTGCTACTTTGTTGTACACTGATCTATTATTTTAGTATCAGCATTTTAAGATTTAGATCAATCAATCAATCAACATTTATACAGCCCTTTACAACACTCAAGGTGAACCAAAGTGCTTTCCAATAAAAACAGAGCAATAAAAACAAAAATATAAGCCAACAACAAAAATGACATAAAATACACAAAAATGTCACAACATTGCTAGATATTAAAAGCCAGTCTAAATAAGTTTTAAGCCTAGCTTTAAAAAGGCCCAGGTCAGGAATGGTTCCAGAGTCTGGGCCCAGCTACAGAAAAAGCCCGGTCACCCCAGTATTTGTACCGTGACCTCGGGCCTTCCAGCAAAAGTTGATTTGTTGATCTAAGAGCCCTGTTTGGCTAACGAAAAGCCAGCATCTCAGTTACATAAGGTGCGGTAAGGCCATTGAGAGCTTTAAAAACAAACAATACAATTTTAAAATCAACTCTAAAAGAAACTGGAAGTTAAAAGACGGGCCGCAGCATTCTGCACCAGCTAAAGGTGACTGAGGGACGACTGTGAGACACCAACATAAAGTGCATTACAATAATCTAATCTTGAACTGATAAAAGCATGAATAGCTTTTTCAAGGTCAGAGCGATTCAACAATTGTTTGACCTTTGCCAAAAGACATAGCTGAAAAAATAGCTTTAACCACACTGTCAATTTGTTTATCAAATTTCAGGCTACTGTCAAAAGTCACACCGAGATTTCTGACAGTTGGTCTAAGCTTTGAAGTCAGCGCATCAAAGTCAAAAGTTACAGACTCTCCAAATAAAATATATTCAGTCTTTTCTTCATTTAGGTGAAGGAAATTTTGCTCTAACCAAAGTTTAATGTCATGAATGCAATCAATTATCGACCCAACTGCGTCAGCATTTTTTGGTCTCATAGGCAAATAAATTTGCAAATCATCAGCATAGCAGTGAAAAACTACATTATGCCTGGCTATAATGAACCCGAAAGGCAGCATGTAAAGTGAAAATAAAACGGGCCCTAGAATAGAGCCTTGTGGTACCCCGCAAGAGAGAGAAGTGGTGAAGGAGGATGAGTCCCCAATCACTACAGAAAAGGTTCTATTGGTCAAATATGACGAGAACCACTGAAGTGCGGTACCCCGAATGCAAACAAAGTGATTAAGGCGAGACAGAAGGACTTCATGGTCCACTGTATCAAAGGCCGCCGTGAGATCAAATAGCACTAGAATAACAGGGCACTTGGCATCAACAAACCGAGCAATATCATTGTGCACCTTTAACAGTGCAGACTCAGTTATATGTCGCGATCTGAATCCAGACTGGAATTTCTCAAAAATAGAGTTATTTTCTAAAAAATAATTTAATTGTATAAAAACAACTTTTTCTAAAACTTTTGAAAGAAAGGGCAGGTGAGAATCTGGTCTGAAATTAGACAAGACGGAGGGATCCAGATTGTTTTTTTTTTTAAGAAGAGGCCTAACCACAGCATGTCTGAAAGCAGCAGGGACAGATCCTGAGCTATGACATATATTAATAAATGCCAACAGAAAAGGCCCTACAGTGGTAAAAACCTCTTTTAGCAATTTGGTTGGAACAAGGTCCAAGGGGTAGTTTGTAATTTTCATATGTTGCACTACTTCATTAAGGAATGATGGTGAGACTGGTTCAAACTGTTCAAACACCACAGAATGTGCTGCAGCGACAGTTAAGTCAGTTCCAGAGCTCTAACTAGTGAGTTGTCTGACATACTCCACTTTATTAATAAAAAAGTGAAGAAAATTCTCACAAGTGGAGACTGAGGCTTCAATCAGAGGACAGGTGCGTGGGTTCACAACATAATTAATTGTATTAAACATCACCCTGGGACAATGCCCACTGTTGGTGATAATATCAGACAAAAATTTCGACTTTGCCTCCTTCACAGCCCTCTGATAATCAGAAAGACAACCCCTTAATATTTCCAGAGACATATGTAATTTGTCCTTCTTCCATCTCCGCTCTGCCTGTCTACAACATTGCCTAAGTGCACGAGTGGCATAATTTATCCAGGGATCTGCTCTTAGCTAAGGAGATCTCCGCTTATAAGGGGCAATAGAGTCTAAGATTCCGGAACAAGTGGAGTAAAAAGATAAAAGAAGGCATAAGTGCATGCAGGAGAGACAGATCCATAGAGGGCACGAAGTTTAGAGTCCATAAAAGCAGCAGTAAACTCTTCAGCTGTTGAGGAGGTGAGAACGCGACGATAGCACGGTGAAGCAGGAGACCTGCTGGTTGTTGATGGTGGGACTGGAAATTCAATAATAATGGGGAAGTGGTCTGAGATGGCAGTCTCAGATATTTCAGTAAGGGAGATAGAGAGCCCATGAGAAATAATAAGGTCCAAAGTGTGTCCGATAAGATGTGTGGGTCGATCCACTAACTGAAATAAATCAAAAGATGTCAGGAGTCGTTTAAAATCAGTGGCCAACTGATCAAACGGACAGCAAACATGGATGTTAAAATCCCCACAAATCAGGAGTTGGTCATATTTAGGGACAACATCAACTAAAAACTCAGAAAACTCTTGAATAAAATTCTTGCTGTATTTAGGTGGACGGTAAACAACAGCACATAACACAGGGTATGTAAACACAATTAAAAATAAACAGTCGCCACGCCACCTCCGCATCCAGATGCTCGTGGGGAGCTGAAAAAACAGCACCGAGGTGGGAGGAGCTCTGTGAAGACGCTGTTGTCACCTGGTTTAGCCCAGGTTTCCGTCAACAAGAGAAAATCCAAGGAGTGAGAAATAAAAAAGAATTTAGTTTTATTTGTGAGCGATCTGGCGTTGATCAAAGAAACTTTTTTGTGCTACAGATCAAAAAAAAGTTAATCATGGTTGGTCAGTAATAATAATATTAATTTAATCAAATAATAATATATTTTATTTGTAAAGTACAAAATGCAGCTCAAAGTACACAGGTCAGAATATAAAAACAGTGAAATGCAACAAAATAAAGAAGATGGAAGAAATAATAATAATAATGATGATGATGATACAAATTATTATTATAATTATTATTATTATAAAATTTAAACATATAAAAAAATTATAAAAATAACAATTAAAATGTTTGCCTGCTTTTAAAATTTCAATAGTTCCAGATTTTTTTAAAATATTCATTATTGTTGTTGTTGTTGTTATGAAATTCAAGAAAATGTAAAAAAATAAAAAATAAATGTGACTTTACTCAAAGTTTAACTTACAAAAATAAGTCTTCATCTGACTTCTTGAAAAAAAATGTGAATGCATGTACAGCTTGTCGAATTTCTATAGGTTCCAGATTTTTGGGACATAATGACTGATCTCATAAGTTTTACATTATAGTAGGCCAAAACAACAGTATTAGAGAACCTTTAACTACCAGTTGGATCTTGTCAGTAAGACGGCCTCTTCTTTTCTCAGCGGGTGGCTGCACAAAGTGTACCAGATTTTATTGCAATTGTCCCAATTTACTACATAACGATTAATAAAACTAAATGAAACAAACTACATAGACCGATATGACAGATTTGTTTTGATTTGTTGACAGATTTGTTTAGATTTAGTGGTCACAAATGCTTGGTCTACAATTTGATCTTGGTGCAAAGCACAAGAATGTCTGGAATTGCTCCATTACTCAGGCACGGATGTCTTCTATCCACTCAAAGTATTTGTCAGGTGTTTGGCCAGTATTTGAAGGTCAATTTCACATTTCCTGTTTCAGATCTTCACATTTGTTTCCAAGAATGGAGATATAATGCTTTATAATGCTCCATGCCTCTAGAATGTTCTTTAAGGGGGGGGTGCTCACGGCTCTTTAGCTCCACCCACGGCCCGCCTCCAGGAGCTCGACTGTTGTCAGAGAGAATCGTAACGCTGTATCTTTCTTTTATAAATCTGATAAAACTAAAGACTCTTCGGAGATATGAAGGATGCAATACTACTCTATAGATACTCAAGTTTAACATGAGATTGGCTGAAACTTATCGTCCTATTTACACTTCACACTCTCTCTGACTTATGAAAGGGATCTGATTCCCTTTCAAATAAACGCATGCAGCGGCTGCAGCAGAAACTTTCTGTTTTCTTCCTTCTCAAAAGACTGATGATTGATTCTGTGCAGTATTCACTGCAGGTGTGAAGTATTTATCAGGCTGCATGACGATGGAAAGCCAAAGAGTCTGGCACACACAGAACCTATGTGGTCCACTATAACAGACAATCACTCACTCTCTTACTCCTCCTCCTCCTCTCCTCCCTGACATTAACCAGCTGTATTTTTCTTCTCCTTATTTGGCCCTTAATTTAGAGAAAAACACATACAGTATGATGAACTCTCCAGTTTGAAGTTAGTTAGAAAAAGAAACTCTGGTATGGTCAATTAGAAACCGTATAGAACACGTTGCAGGATGAAACCAATTTGCCAAAGGATTTGCAATCAAATTGTGTATTTGACTGGCGCTCATTAGCAGGTTAAGCAGAATATTCCTGTTTCTTTTTGTTCACTTCATATGTACTGTAAGTAAGATGTATTTCGTTTACACTGCAAATAATCAACCATTCATGAAGACTGGTTCACCATAATCTGAATAAAATGTATTCACACTGGCCTATTATTGTATTTCAAATACACCCAAATGAAATAAACTATGATTGGACACTTTAAAATGTAGGTCAGATGGCCGCTTCCTGTCTAAATTTGGCCAGAATTAGCTGCAATGTAGATCAATTGCAGCAATTCAATAGAATATCAAAATGCACAGGACATTTACCGTTGCTCGAAATCCAGTCATTTTAATGGGAATTGCAGCAATGAATAATTACACCTTATGGACTTCCGGTGCCAACAAAATAGCTTTAGATTAGGGCTGGGCGATATGACGATATTATCGCATATCGACGATGTCTCGTAAGTATCGCGATGTCGATGTCAACAGTCAGGTAACAGACGATTATCGACATTATCGGAAAAAATGACAAATGATAAACCTAGTAAGTTGCAAAAAATATTTTACATAGCCCCATAGTCACCATACAGGTCTTTTTGCATGCAAGAATTAAATAATTTAGTAGGATGGTTGGGAATCCAAAAGCTATTCCAATTTCGGAAATCAGATCAGATGCGTAAGGTAAGGAATCAAATTACTTGTTATAAAATTACATTTCGATTCTGTTTCTCGATTTCTGTATGTGCATTTATTGTGATTTCAAAAGATTCAACTTCAAGAAAACGAAATAGAACTCACACACACAAAGCGCACGCACAAAAGCCGCCTCTTATATACGCGAACACTGGACTGAGCTCTCTTTCTCGCATTCTTACACATTCGAAAGGACATATACACTGAATTATATTAAAATATCCCATAAATACAATAGGTTTTGTTGCAAACGGCTGAAGACATTATATATCTCAGCTCGCCCCTCAACTTGCCCTCGTTCGGAGTTTCGGCAGCCCAACACTGAATATTATATTGTGGGCGTTGTATTTTGATTAATAAATTTGATTAACAATTTAAATGAAATTTAAATTACCCTGCTTCTAAATAAATAAAGCAGTTATTATTATTTCGTTAAAAACGGGCCAACAGAAACCTCGAACTAGTAGGCTACCAGAAAAAAAAAGAAAAGTTTTTGCTCAGAATTCGTTTTTAATCCCTGCCTGATTTTTGTCATAGGCCTAGATGATAAATATGAAATACTTTATAGCTTGACTACAAGTTTAAAAACAACGCTGCAAATGTTATAATTAAGGAAATTAAACTTACCATCATGAAATGTGTCTACACAGGCGATAATGCCAAAAAGAAAAAGAAACATCAGAAAATAGGCATATTTTATTAAAGACATTACTATATGACATCAACATGCATTTATCATTCTTACAATCACCGCCAGAATTATTTTTCCTCAACAGTTCTTCTCACAAAACGAAATTAATTTCAAACACAAATTTGATAAGAACAGAGTGGAAATTATTAGCAACACCAAAATAACAGAAAAGCAAATGTTTTCTGTTAGTTTAAGCACAAACTAAGAAAAGTAAAACCAAACTTTGTGGCAATAATTAAGACCAAATTGAACATGGTGTGTGTCAGTGTTAATTTCGTTGACGAATAATTTTCGTCAACGACATTTTTTTCACCGACGACAACGAGATGATAACGAACTAAAGCTCTTTTTGAATGACAAAAACTATGACGGAAATCTATTGACATTTTCGTCAACTAATAAAAACGAGACGAAAATGTTAGGGAGGGACGATTTGGGAAGAGATTCATTCAGAATGAATCCGCTGCGTGGTTCGGAGGGTAGATGCGTACATATGAACCAGTGGGACATAAGCTAACATACACTTGCTGCACGTCGCATAAAACGTTAAAAAATGTCAATATGTGGGAGTAAGAGAAGAGCAGACATATGGATAAATCTGACGACGCAAGAGAGAACTCAATTCGGTCCGGTTTTCTGAGCGCAGACACTGAAGCGAAAAAGGGTCTATTGATCTATCCTGTGGGACATTAGCTAACATACACTTGCTGCACGTCGCATAAAACGTTAAAAAATGTCAATATGTGGGAGTAAGAGAAGAGCAGACATATGGATAAATCTGACGACTCAAGAGAGAACTCAATTCGGTCCAGTTTTCAGAGCGCAGACACTGAAGCATACACACACAGAGAGCGCGTCTCACAGCGCGCGAGTACTCATTCGCATTGCATGAACGGGGAGTTACACACAAAATGATGTCGAATTGTCCCTTTTGACGAGTATTCATGTAAACACAGTTGATTACATCTTAGGTGAACGTAAACAGTAGGGAGAACGTGTATCAGTACATTGCATCCATTGCAGCTGTGCATTCGGTTTTAAAGGGATAGCAGCCTAATTTAGTTGCTATTGTCCGAGTCATTGATGTTAATCAAGCAACAAGAGAAAGACACGCACTGCTCGACTGAAAAACTTTAGTAGCCACGCACTGCTCTTGACTGAAAAACTTTAGTAGCCTTAAAGATTAATCTAAATTTATGGTGGAGGTGGGGCTTAGGTAGACGATATCGCGATATTTTTAAAGGCGATTATCGATTATATATTTTTGACATATCGCCCAGCCCTACTTTAGATCTTTATTTCTTCATTTTTAGCTGTATTTTGTCACATCCAGTCCCACTTTCTTTCACCTGTGAAATTTCACAGACCAACAGTAAATGTAATCACACCTTAACCTGTAAGTTAATTGCAAAAGTTCAAAAAGGTGAACATTTAGAAAATATATCAAATACATCTGTTTTCCCTCCATGCATGTCCTAAAATAAGTCAATGCTATAATGTGATTGCTGCCGTAGACCATTGAACAAACAAATGATTAGCTGTGGGATTTGGGCATCTACGTTCACACACACACACACACACTTCCTGAAGACATTGCATCTCTAACCACACAAATGCTGACAATCACAACACAGCTTTTGCTGATGGGAGACTTCCTCCACCATATGTGGGGCTATTCCTGGGTCTATAAAACCCAGACAACCAGGACTACTGTAATGACTTTGCTTGTAGGAAATTACAAGCCATTCCTCAAAGTGCTGAAGGATGCACTCAGAGCTAGAATGCTCTTTCTTTCTTTCATTCACTTACTCTGCTGTTTGACTCTAGAGTCTGTCAACACTGCACAGGTTAGCAAAGTTTACAGTCAGAGCTCAATAGGCAACCTGATTAAGCTGAGATACAAGTGCTGAGAAATTATGAGCAATGTTTGCAAAAAAAAAAAACTACAACGGTGGAGAAGACTCAGCAAAAAATGCCTGTTTCTCATAAGGTATTTGAGGACAGGAATCGTGTAATATGTCACACAAGTTGTATGAACCACCTTTATGGTGCTTTTCTATCCATTTTGCAGCTTGACTCTTGACACTGAGACAAATTATGACAGAATTTTCATTTTTATGTGAACTGTCACAAACATTTCAGTTGCCAGCCATGAGCCTTAGCTACTACTCCGCACCATTGTGTGCTTTATATTTCATTATAACAGGATCAAGAAGCAAGAAAGCGTACAGTAAATACAGCTCAGTGTTTCAAAGACATTAAAAGAGCTAGAAATTAATAACATTACCTCGGCAGAGAAAACTCGCCAATCATTTATGTACTATAGTCAGTGTCAAGAGCATTGGGTTTCATGAGGAAAATAAATGAAATTAAACTTTTAAAACAAAGAGTGATAGACAGCTCTTGCTGAATATTATCTGTTGACCAAGACCAATGATACCAATAAAAACAAAGGCAGTCTTTAATCAGGTCAAAGTGAAAGCATTTGTCATGACATGAAGAGTAAATGTGACAATTTTTAATTTAAATTTTCAATTTTATTTTATTTTAATTAATTTATTTAGAATTTCTGACAAAGCCAAAATCAAACTGCGGAAGCTAATGAAATACAAATTCCTCTTTTTTTTTTTTTGCTTATTTGCTCTGCCCATCAAATTTTAGCAACATAGGGCGTACGTCACAGTTCACACTGCTAGCTTATCTCGATTTTAATCAGGCACACACAGAGAGCCATAAGGCTAACCTACTCCAACACCTCAAATCTCATCTGCTCATAATATCCCAAATAGAAGTCCAGACTTCACACGGCAGGTTGAAAAAAAAAAAAAAAACTTTTGAAGAAAAGTTTAGCAATCAAGACACCAGCACATCCACTAACGGCCTACCAGGAATAAAAATTAGCACGTACACATTTCGAAGGAGTTGAGAAGGAAAAGAAATGAACTTATATTGCAAATAAATGGGTCCCTGTTTGAAACCCTTAATTAGTTCTGAATGCATAAACAGTTCCAGCAAGATAAAATGGACTGCTGAGAGACCTGGCTGCTGAGAGAATAAGAATTGCCACATGTTAAGTCTCAAACACTAACAAATTTATGAGTGATGAAAAAAAATGTGGGGAATTATTTTACAAACTAGGAAAACCGATATGAGTTCATTATCACAATATGAAGTATAAACCAGGAGAAAAAGATAGGTTCTTTGAAGCTGAGAAGCCAGTCATAGTGTGCTGAACAAGTGATAAAACAAGGAGATGAGGTCTTAATTTCAGTTCGGGATCATTTTGTTTTTTTGTGCCGAAATAATTAAGTTTTTAATAAATATTTCCAGCCTCTCTGACCCTTGCAATTACAAATAAATTACCGGCAGGACACTGATAAAAAAAAGTGCCAGCCAAAGAAACGGAGAGCAGATATGAAGCCAGGAACAGCATAATTTTTGTTAAATTATCTTATCTTATCTTAATCTTATCATTAGTTATAGTATTCAGAGATAATTGCTATTACATTTTCAGTATTAAAATCATCATGACTGGCCATTTCTGAATCTTGAAAAGGTGCTAATGTTTTCAGGTCTTCTGACTTTAAGAAATCCAAGGACTTTGGAGTGAGCTGCTCTGTAGCTATGTTTCAAAATATGTTGAACTGGGAAAGAAGTTATAAGATCTGAAAGTACCAGCGTGTTTTGATAGTAAATTAACTCTTTTATCTCAAATGATCAAGGAAATTAAATTTCTCATGATATTACTCCCCTTTAGTGACATAAGCCCTCCAGCGAAATGCTAATTCCCTTTATAAAATCCAGGTAAATACAAGAGTCATTCCTCTTTTCTGCAGCCCACGCCAGCTTAGGTCTCTATCCCTTTAAGTAGGCAATATTATGAGTGACGGGGTATGTAAATTTGGGTGATCCCACTGTGGAGAGATCTGGTACCCGTGGGCTTTACAGCACCACATTAACATTCATGGACCTGGATGCCAGGGGTGTGTACCAGCTGTCTACAGATGCTCACGGCCTTTTGCTCTGCCACTCAAATGCCAATCTGTTACCGGGCAGAGGTGGACATTTCAGGCTGATCTGAGATCAGCAGCCCTCTCTAGATCAGATATGTCATGAGGCCGTGAAGCCTATCTGGGTTCAGGCACACAAGGGAACGTCTATTAATATCACCTGTCAATAGCGCAAAAGGACAAAACATGGGTAAGTAATTAGAACTATGGCACCTTTCCCAAGACGATTTCTCCTGAGTGCTGCGGGGAAAGTTAAAGTCTGGCTGAGAGAGATAACAGAGGATGAATAAAAAAGGCAGAATGAACAAATAAACATTTATATTACAAATAATTTATTCCTTTGCTCTTAAGACAAAAGAAAAATGTTAAGCATATTTGAGACTTGCCACTTTTTCTTTTTGATTTTGATGAATTCAACTGGACTAAAGCTTTTTTGAAGTACATCAGAGAATGAGCACGTTTACATGCACACCAGTAGCTGATAACTCACAAATATCAGCTTAGTAACCTGACAACACAAGTAAACCGTGTTTACATGACTTTATTAATAAATCAGGTTATTCCCCTGTAGTGATGTCAAAACATAGCTAATCATTTGCGTATCTAACTCCAAATATTCCATATGTTGTCAGTTTGTGATGTTAAAGATTGCATGTCAGCAGGAAACTTACAGCCCATATATTATCCTCTCATGCAGTTACAGATGCAGCGTTTTGACTGAACCACTTCTACTTCTGCTGCACGAGACGGCACATTTTTATCATTTTCTGGGTCATGAAATAGTCTGTGTTTGTGATATATTTCCTTCTTTCTTTACTGCAAAAATCTCACTCTGCCTGGATGCGCTTAAATCTGCACTAAGGATGCGTTCCTGTCACGTATCACACAAGCGCATTTCAATATGCTGACAGAAAGCAGGTTAATAAGTTTACATGCGACACAAAATCGAGGTAAGAGGCAAAAAACTACCTGTGTCAACCGATTTATGCTTACACCATTTATGACCTTACTCCGATAAAAGAAAATGGGTTACCGCGTTTACATGACCACGTGCGTTGTCAGCTTATTAAGCATAATCGGCTTAAGAACATGCATGTAAACGCACTCAATGTGAACAGACTTCACATACATGTTGAGAACATGTCCAAATGTGCACCAGAGCATGACACGAGATTGGAGGGGGATGCCACAGAGATAAAGACCCATTATACGCAGAATTAATTCAAACACCTGATAATGACTTCTGCAAAGATGCAGTGTTGTGTTAAATTACTTCCCAAAGGCCATTCACCAACTGATGACATTTGACCACCCTGGGTTAACAAAGAATGCACTTAGATCAGGCCTGAAGCCTCACTCAAATTTTTTGTTTTTTTTTTACTTTCTTTGCCACCCCTATAACATTGAGTCAGGACTGCATGGAGATTACCATCTGACAGGTGATGACACACAGCTCTTGTCTGTATGAGGTCTTCTTTGTGTCATGTTTCTGGTCAGTGGACAAAACTATCTAATCTCAGGCCACTGATAAGGTGACAGGTAGAATGGATTGGACATCTTGCTAAGGAAAATGCCTTTATAATTTGGCTTTGTTCCTTTTACTGGTAGTATTGTACAAGTTTGGTCTAGCAATCACACAAATACATTCACTGATTGAGATCAAGGCCCTCAGAGGGAATGGAATATAGTTGCTCTGTAAGTGAGGTGTAAATACTTACTTTTAATATCTTTAATAGGGTGTAAAATGTGCAGTGAGCAAGAGAGAAAAAAATTCGTAAAAGGGCTAGTTCACCCAAAAGTCTGTCATCATTTACTTACCCTTATATTATTCCAAACCCATACGACTTTCATTCTTCTGAAAAAGGAGATGTTTAGCAAAAAATGAGACATTAACAGAAAGACTGAGCTGTTCTTTTCCATAAAATTAAAGTGGATGGGGACCAGGGGATTTCAAGCCCCAAAAAGCACAAAAAAAAAAACTAAAGAAAGTGATCCTAATCCTTAATGCACTCTATTCCAAGTCTTCTGAAATCATACCATTGTTTCTTGTGATGCCATTCTTTGTGATGTTCTTATTCAAAGAAAATCTTAGTTTACCACTGTGGTCACCATTCACTTTCACTGTATGGAAGAAAACAGCTTGGAGATTTTGGGGTGAACTGTTCCTTTAAGAGATAACATTACAGTGATCATAATGGAAATGACAGTGTAACATTTTGCTTCGATAAACTTGTCCCCACCACTTTATGAAATTTCATTATATAACTAATATTATATAATCCAATATACTATAATACCAATAAAAAGTTTTGAGTCAGTAATATTCAAACAAGAAGTATTTTATGTTCACCAAGGCTGAATTTATTCGATCAAACATACAGTAAAAACACTATAATTGTGAAATATTATTACATTTTAAAATAACTGTTTTCTATTTGAATATATTTTAAAATATTATTTATTTCTGTGATGGGAAGGCTGAATTTCCATTGGTCATTACTCCAGTCTTCAATGTCAGATGATTCAGAAATCAATTTAATATGCCAATTTGGTGCTCAAGAACCATTTCTTATTTGCATTAATGTTGAAAACAGTTGTGCTGCTTAATATTTTTGTGGAAAATGTGATGCCCTTTTTTTGTAAGAATGTATTTAAAGTAACTTTTAATCAACTTAATGCATCCTTGCTGAATAATAGTATCAATTTCAATCGTAATACTATCAAAAAATCATGTTAAAATATTTGAGGATGACCGAATTAATATCAAGCCATCAGCATTATGAGATGGCATAACCAGCACGTCGAATAGCACACACACTTCAAAACTTGTTCTGGTGCCACTGTCCTCACCACTTAATAATACAAAGTGACGCCCATAAGCGAAGAGTAAGACCGTCCCACATGCATTGCTAATTCTGGCATAGATTAGCATAGCCTGTAAAGAATTGATGTGATCACTAAAACAGGCTATACTAATTATAGCCAGAATCATCAATTCAGATCTTCAGGATTTTTTAAGGGTTTCCCTCCAAAAGGTAGCACTGTAAATGAAAAGCATTAGTTTTCATCAGAAAGTTTTTGAACAAAAGCAAAAGTTGAGAGATGACGATACTGCATAATGGCGTGTTTGAAACGCAGCCATAGCACACCTTGGGGGTGTTTTTAATCAAATATAATAATATGATTATATTTAAATCATATTACTTACAGTGCAATGATCTCCCCTTTCAGATCACAGTGCAGATCGACAGTTTAGCCCTCTGTCACTATACTGCCATATTTTCTCAAATGACTGTTTCTCAAAAATCAATTGTTTTTCAAAAGTCATACAGCTCTCACAAAGATGAGTGTCTGACTACCCTATAATAAACATCTGTAAGTCACAGGGCATGTGATTATGGTCATAACTAACCCTTTCAGAGCAAAGTCATCATGAGTAAAAACATAAATATGTGGTGTTCTTGGAAATCTAAGATGAATGTGAAATGAGGGGTCCCCTGAAGAGGGTCTTTTCATCACACTAAACATCATCTCACTGAATTATCCTCTCCACAATATGCAACCTCCGTCTGCATCCATTATTTACGCTCAAATGATGCATGACTCTGAATAAACAGATAAGCTCATAGTTGAAAACTGTCACATATAAACATGTTCCCCTTCAGGAACTCGAGCTGCGTCGAACGCTTTGGGAACGCAACAAAATGGAGAAAAATCACCAAGAGTGAATCACATATGTTTATTTGCACACACTGCATTATTTTATCGCCCAAATAATTAAAAGAAGCAAGCAAATCAGCGCAATGGCACAAATGCAAAGACAAATATTGTTTGCATGGTGCAATTGCTGACTTTGTGGGCCATTTTTTTTGTGCTAGGTTGAGAAGAATGCAGCAGACTACCATGATATGGCACACTTCACTAGGACTGTAAGACATCTAGAAACACGCAGGCAAACATCTACACTGCCTACCTGGATTTATGCCTGCTTATAATGCTCTTCTCCATTACTTGATCATCACTTGATGAATTACTACAGCCAACTGGAAATGTACACCTCTTTAAAATAAAATAGTGTGAGTTTTGCGAAGACTGTGCAATCTATAATGACCCAAATTTACATATAAAGGAGGTGTGTTTGCGCTGAAAAGATTTATAATGACTTGTAATAATAAATACTGTAGTGCTCTATCAGAGTTTTCGCACCTTGTTAAACTGGTCTGAAAGATTTTGGCTTGGCATCATAAAAAAGGGCTTGATTAAGCAGAGAAAGTTAATGTTGTTGTGGTCAGGATTAATGAACTGAAGAGCACTCATTATGGCTGGGAGACATTTAATGTCGGTCAGAGGTATTTAGAAGGAAATTATATTTCTACTCCATGCGAGTTGCCATTATGGTCTTAGTTCACATTAGCAATAATTGTCTGGCGTCCACTGCGGTCTCTTCCTTTCTGTCATTAGGCTAATTACAACGAGCCCATCTCTCCATGACAACAAGTTGATTCAGACAGCTTATGGCATTTTATGATAGATTCAACGATAATAATGTTAAATTGAAGTAGTTACATTGGACAGCAGTGTAACAACGCTGCATCACTGTCAACGCATATTCAGCAAGTCCTAATCGATTCATATAAAATTATCCTGAAATGAAGACAAATCGCTTACAGTGAATCAGTTTGAGATAAACTGTCATAACATATCATAAGAACAATACAATGAAATACCGGAGGTATTTAAAATGCTCATTACAGGCATGAGTTGCACTCAAGACAAACCCAGAAAAATAAATGAAAGCGCTAAATAATGGGATTGAATTGCAGCGGGGGTGAAGCATCTGTTCATGAGGGGCTGTGGTGGGGACAACCATTTAGGAACTAATTTCATATAAAACTGAAATGAGAGAATGAGTCATTTAGTACAGAATTATAGATGAAAATGGCAAATTCAGCTGCCACCCAGGGAAAGTTTAACACGCATTTATCCAGATTACTACTTTGAGATAAAAAAAGAGTGATTATATAGTACATGTGCCAAAAAGTAATAACTTCAAGAATTTACTAGCTCACTGCACCATTGTATGAAGAAAAGAAAAAGTTTTTCAATTCAGTGTTGGATTCTGTCTATCTGCCATCATCTATGCCCTTCTATCCTCTTGTATACATTAAGAGAAATAACAGAAATTTGTCATATTTGCACAGAGTAAAGGCATTTCATTCTCAAGCAGTGACCTGAAATGGCTTCTTTCAGCAGTTGAAGCTTTCACTGTGTCAGTTGTCAAGAATACGGTAGTTTCTGCTATTAATATTATATTACAAGGACAGGCATCCTCCGTCTGTCAAATGGGACTGATGCAGGGTTTGCACTACGAGAGCTGAAGGCAGTTACAGATAAAAAAATTATACGAGGACATTATGGCTAAAAAGTGCAGCAACTTAATAAATTATGTTTATTATGTTAATATTGATACGATTTTTGATTCAATTGATTCATTTAATTTTCCCTACTCTTTTGAAGTTGAATTGTTTTGCTTGTAATTCAGAACTTGCCAATCTAAAAGTACCTCATTAAAAGACAAAGAAAGTTGCATTCAATTTCCTATGTAGTTTTGTTTGTCTTATTATATCCTTATAATATCCATTTTTGTATGTAACGTTTTTTTTATAGCATATAATACAGTTCAAAAGTTTTATGATCGATACATTTATTATATTAATATTGAGAAGAAAAAAACATTAATACTGTTATTCAGCAAGGACACATTACATTAATCAAAAGTGACAGAAAAGACGTCTATAATGTTACAAATAATGTATATTTCAATTAGATGCTGTTCTTTTAAACTCAATTTAAAAAATTTCAAAATCAGAATTAAAATAATTTTTTTTTAAATCTTATACATAATTAAAGAACCCTTTAAAACAGCTTCGCACCAACTTATCATTAATACAGAAAAGAAACCCAATCATACAAATTTTATGTTTGTTTTTTTTAAAGACACACATATGATTATTTATGTTAATATTTTTGTTCATCAGGCTGCTAGCACATTTTCATTTAGGATAAAGAGTACAATCCAAGTACAAAGCATTAACTTTCTGAAACACATTGCTCCATGCTTGTCAATTCGCCTGCCTCTCAGCAGACTGTACAATAATAATAATAATAATAATAATAATAATAATAATAACTTTATTTTTATATAGTGCCTTTAAAACAGTTTCTCAAGGTGCTTTACATAATAAAACAACAAGTAAAAATACAACACACACATGACAACCAATTAAAAACAAACTAAGATATAAAAATCAAAACAGTCAAGAAAAAGCTAACCTAAAAAATTTAGTTTTTAAGTAAGATTTAAAAATACTTAGGTTCTGTGCATCTCTAATTTGTAGAGGGAGTGCATTCCAAACCCTAGGAGCCTAGGAAGAGAAAGCCCTGTCACCTACAGAGCACAACCATGTCTGTGGATCTACCAATAAACCAGCTTGTGAGGACCGTAAATTACGCTTGGGTGTATATAAAGTTAAAACTGCAGACAGATATTGAGGGGCCAGACCATGCAGTAGGGCTGTGCGATTTGGGGGAAAATATCAAATTGCGATTTTTTTTACAGATATTGCGATTGCGATTTGATTTGCGATTTTAAATTTGCAAAGTCAAGCTTCAGCTCAATATTGCCAATAATGTGCAGCACAGTTGGTCAAGCTTCAGCTCAATATTGCCAATAATGTGCAGCACAGTATGGGTATCATTACCCTGCTGAAAAAAACAATAGAAACTATCACAGAAATTCTTATAGTTTACATTAAACCATTACAAAATTCCTTGTTGTTTTGGGCATTATTCCAATAGGAATTACTGTTGTTCTATTGGTTGCCATCTGCCAGATTACATCCCACCAATAGAATCCATCAAATAGACACCACATAATAGGTTACATTAAAACCAATACAATTCCCAGTATAACCCTGAAATCCATTACATTTTTTATTGTGTTTTGGGAGGGGTTCTATTGGTTTTTTTTGGATCCTAGCAGCTGAGTTTTACACACATTGCAATTTGTTAAGTGTGGTTTTAGGAACCCCAACAAGAAGTGCATTGCAGTAGTCAATGCGAGAAAAAAACAAAGGTATTAATAAGCCTTTCAGTCACAGAGAGGGATAGCATAGAACGGAGTCTAGCAATATTTCTGAGTACTGCACATGATAGTCAAAAGACAGACTCGAATCAAATATAACTCCTACATTTTTTTATTTAGTTTGTGACTCCAAAACAGAGCCATCAATGTTTAAAATTGATGAGCCAGCTTTACTAAGCTGATGGGAGGAGCCAATGAGCAAAACCTCAGTCTTATCATTATTAAGATAAAAGAATGAAATTAACCAAGTGACCCCGGATGAAATTTTTGATTCGTTTCAACTAACTCTAACCGCAGCGTCTGCTCAAGAATTGTCACGTAAATCACAATTGCCTGTGCCCTGTGAAATCCTGCTATCTCATATCTCGGATGATCAAAAGGGAAAGCATCTAGGGGGAGATTCGGTCTGTCAGATTGTGCTCTGCGATCTCTGACAAAGTGTTTCAACTTAATTACCAAATACTGCAGCTGTTTGACAAACCACAGAAAGATAAAAACTCCAGCGAAGGGAGGAGGAGGAAGGAGTGACGTCAAACAAAAGGTTGAAGAAAAATGGTTTAGACTTTAACTGAGTGAGAAAGAGCAGCATGGAACTGATGTGGTTTGAGTGACGGATTTATTGAACACACTTGAAAAACATCATACAAAAACGTCCTTTTGTTAAAGATTTTATGACAAACACACACAATCTTCTCACCTTCACCACAACACCCGCCAAAGTGTGTGCACAGTACCAGTCCAGACGAACTGAGTATGTGAATAGAGAAAAGAGGATAAGAAGAGAGAGAGAGAGAGACGTGGACATTGAAATCCATCCAAGTAGATGAACAGATAACAGGTGCATGTGAAAGCACCTGTGAAGAGGAGGAATTTACCTCTGGAGGCAAAACATGGGCTTATTCAGAGCAGATCCTATTCTATGCCTCAAGAAACTTCAATTATGATACACACATGCGAGTACCATTATCTGTCTGTCTGTCTGTCTGTCTGTCTGTCTCTCATTTCAAACGAATAATCTAACTTCGCTTCCCACCATCTGTTCAGTGAGTCGTCCATGGATATGTGGAATATTCAAATGAGCTTTTCAAAGTTTGCTGGATGTCTCTGGTGTTGCACAACTTTGATGGTGTGACCTTTCTTTCGTGTCATTAATTTCATTGTGATATGTTCTTAGTCCATAGGTAACCCTGATTAAACAGGCATTCAACGGCTCTTGGCCTCACAGTTCATGAATTTGATTTTAACTAGATATAACGTTGTAGCGTCTGGACCAATCAAACACACAATATATATTTTGTTAGCTATATTTAACAAATACTCTGTAACACCCCTCAGTTAACAAGCCATATGAGGACCTATGGACCCTTCCCCCGAGATGCGTAACACCCCAGGAGTCGTCTACTAAGACAAGCTATTCACCATTACTGGCAATTTCCATGAATAGAGTTCAAAATAAAATTCAAAATGGTGTCTTAGACTCAATTCAATTTTCTATTCAATTCAATCTCAGGCTAAATAAAATTTTAAACTAGCAAATAAGCTGAATACAGCTGGAAATTGGAAACATATAATTTCTTCCAATAAACAAACATTAAACTGTATATACACAATGTAAAATAAAATAAATATTTGCTTGTAGGTATTGCTAAACTGAAATACTTGTTTATTTTTTTCTTACAATAACTAATAAATTAAATAATAATAATAATAATTTTACTTGTCTGCCTGCCATGTAAGAGTCCAAATGATATGGTGAAAAATATCCAGTAACAGGGTTGTGGCACAAAGCTGAATATTTCCATTTAAGATAATATGCAATATATTAATATACTATATATACTGTTTAATGAAATACATTTTTGGTAAAATAGACTTGCGTTGAAGGAGGAACCTGGGTCATAACTGAACCAAAAAATTTTTGGCTGGGGTCTTACGGCTTATGCCAATAAACAACCACCTAAAACAATCATAAAATAAAACTAAAACCGCATATCAATGGCAACAATAAACACCTTAACATTGTGGTGATGAGTGCGGAAACCTAAAAATCTGGTCTGGCATGATAAACAGTACAGCACCATTAAACACTGATAATGAAGCTTGATCTTTGCAAGAGGCACAATTAGCGTCAGATAATCCAAGCGTTTCGAGGCATTTAGGGGCGTCAAGTAAACACTCATTTTCAGCACACTGTTCAATGCTATTTACTCATGCAGGCCGGCAGTTCAACGTGATTATTCCCGCTCTGTTAGAAATGCATTCCTGGCATACGCTTTGCACTGCAGTTCCTGTCGAAGCCAAAAGACAGAGTGTAGCAAGTGTGACTGACATAGATAAAGCAAAATTATTCTCCTCTTTCCATAATTACCTATTTCAACAGTGGTGATAATTTTTATGGAGTTGCGGTAGTGGTGCCAGCGTGTGTGTGTGTGTGTGTGTGTGTGTTTCGTAACATGTCTTTGGGGATAAACTTTCTCCCTGTCATGCTTAGAAGGATGCTGTGATATGACTGGCTGAAAAGCATGAGGTTCAATAGTGAATGTGGCATTGGGCCAGTGGGGCAAAACTGTGGCATTATGCATGCTTTTCTGTGATAAAATTGCTTATGACTGAACCCAATCAACCAGAAAGAGTCAAATGAGTGTTCAGCTTCTCAGAAAAATTGGAATTCAGATGGCAGCTGTTTAACACGATCAGTCAGAGGAACATTGTAATACAGAGAATGACAAAGAACAATACACCATATACAGAGAATGATTAGCTACTAAAACATGCATGTTTCTAAATGAACAAATTATGAAAGCACAAAATGTTAACTTTTAAAAAGCATAGTTACACAAATAACTGAAAAAAAAACAAATGCTTTTTCTAAATATCTTCTTTTGGGTTGTTTTACAGATGTTGTTGTTACTGTTAACTAGGGTTGGGAATCGAAAATCGGTTCTGATTCCAGAATCGGATACTTAAGGTCAGGAATCGGATACTTGTTGTCAAATTAAAATTTCGATTCCGCCTATCGATTTCTATGCGCTTTTTTTTTTCTTCATCTGTGAGGACCGCATGTAGCGATCTGCCAGGACCTTGCTCGCTAATCTAAGCGCTCCAAAGTTTGGCTACATTTGCGATCAGATGCCAAAAAAGCTAAGTATAATATCTGTGATAGCTAAACATGTTGCAAGAGAGGTGTCACCACCAACATGATAAAGCACTATAATTTAATACATCGTTAAAGATCGCGAACACGATTCAAACACCAACGCGATTCTATTGCTAAATTACAATGATTCGTCTGTTTCCTCAACCTTTGACATGTGCGATCAATGTTGTGATCACTTGTTCGTCCGTGCAGCATACGATGACACCAGTGTGATTTGAACATTTAAATTTGCGTTCGCGCTGCCATTGACCTAAAGAGAGCAGCTGTCATCTGTCATGAATGAAACAGCTTCACAGTCTTTTCAGCCACACAGTATCATTATTTCTGTTACAAACATTCAAATCACAGAAGTACTGGGATAAAAGTTTATAGTTCAGATATAAAATGTGTGTACGATGTGTATATGGTAACGATTACAATAGAGTAAATCGCCATTTGAAAGTAATTTGACACTTCAAATGAAGATTTATCGATGACATTGTTATGCCAGTAGGTGGCGAAAAGGGGCTGTTAAAATGTATTTGTCTTTGAATCATAAGAGAATCATTCGTTCAAAAACCTAAATTTATCCAGAATCATGCAGTTCTATTTTGCACACAAACAGCTCTTAAAGAGTCCAGTTTTTATGGCCTGTTGATTTTTGTTCATGGTATTCAGCTCCAATAAATGGTTTGCAAAAAAGAGACACAGGATAAATGTTTGATATCATTATTTAATCACATTGGAGTCGAAACTGGGAATCGAAAACAATCGGAAATGAATCAATAAGCAGAATCGGAATCGGAATCGGAATTGATCAAATTCAAACAATACCCAACCCTACTGTTAACTAAACCTATTAAAATAATTTTCATTAATTGAAATAAATCTAAAAAATATATAAATATTGGATGAAAAACTAACTGAAATAAATTTAAGTTTACAAAAATGACAAAAATTCCCCTCTTTCCATAATTACCAACAAAAATACTAATAAAAAATAAAAAATAATAAATGAAAGCAAAAATAGAAATGTTTTTTCTAAAGTTAATAAAATGACCAAAATACATAAATTTATTAAAAACCGAACTAAAATTAATATAAACTAAAATGTATATGTAATACATTTAAATGTAAATATAAAAAAATGCTAACTAAATATAAATGTATATAATATAAATATAAATGTACATAAATAATACAAAAAAAAAAACATTTAACAAAAAAAGAAAGTCATACAGGTTTGGAACAACATGAGGGTGAGTACATATGTCACATTTGTCGATAGTGTAGCGTCTGGACCAATCAGACACACCATTTTTCATTTGATTTGACAAATCAATTATTCATTAGATTAACAAACATTCACAGACCCCTCACCCAATAAACATACTGGGTGCCAAGTTGTCTGTGAATGAGGCCCAGGACCCTGGTCCCCATGGCAACCACGACACCTCTGCTAGACCAGATCCATTTACGACCTAATGGCATGTTGAGAATTTCCCCTCGCACTACTCTTTCATAAGGAAGAGACACAGTGCACTCTATGGTGAGTGTGATAGTGTGACAGGCAGGTACAATACCCTGCAGCCTGTATTAGCAGTCAATTAAATCCCATCGCAGACTTGTTCGCCCATCAACGGCTCACCGTCCTCTTTCTTTATTGCTCTTTTGCACTTCTCCCCTCATCGCAATCCATCTTTTCCTCTCTGCACTGGACACTCTCTACCTCCCTCCAGTCTTCCCCTTTCAGAGTGTTAATTAATCCCTGATAGTGGATGAACCAGCACACACACACCTGGAGAATCCAGACAGGTGCGGGGGAGGTCTGTGTATATCAAATGAGATCGTGCTCAAATGGAAGAGCTTCATTTCAGATATGAGAAACAATGCTGGGCAGGGGCGAATCTACCGGGGTGGCACGGGGTGGCAACTGCCACCCTAAGAAAAAGCTGTGCCACCCCAGAATTATCACAGAATAAAATATAAATGCTACTTTTCAGCCGCGGCAATGACAGAGTAACGCAAAATAATGGCAAAAACACGTCTTTTAATAAACTGTGCACGATGGTTGCACGCGCACGCAGCGTACCAGTGTAGTCGGCTTCATCAACAAATGACTCTTATGAACCGGATCTTTTTGAGTCAAAACCACAAAGCGCGGCCCAGTTCACTAACGAATTGTTTTTACATTTGTTCGTGAATCAGATAATTACTGCTTTTCAGGTAACTCAGAAGTCCTCTGAGAAATCTAATCCCGTCTGGATGTCTGAGATTCATCGCGTAATTGTTTGGTGATCCGATTCTCCGACCGCTCGCTCCACTTTCATAATGGATATAAGCCGTAACAATAACAACAACAAAATCAATAAGAAGATGCCGATCAGACTAATAGCAGAGTTAGCTAAGAATCTAGTCGTATTGCAGTTCCCTTTCATGGGAACTTCGAACTGCATCCTCTAGGGGTTGCTATGGGGAACGCCTCGTCGTGACCCGTGTCTGAAGCATACATTGAAAAAACACCAACTCGTTGGCCGGCGACAGCCATGACGTCACTACCGGTGCGACTATAGTATAAATAGGCGCAGAGTAACCTGAGACGTTTTCTCCATTGTTAATATAACTGATTTTAGTTGCCACTTTTATCCCCAAACTATTAATTCATTTTTCAAAACAAAGACACATTTCTCAAAAAGTTTAACAATGAGTAAGTTAACCATTAGGTAGCAAAACTGATGACACACCAATCAGAATCTCTTTATGCTAACAACGGAGAGAGGAGAGAGCTGAGCCAATCATCTACAGGGGTTTTATACTTACACATAAGAGTATAATTACAGTAGCCTACAGTACCAGTACATTAGATAATGGAAATTTCACTATAATTTCACTATATATATATATATATATATATGTGTGTGTACAGTAAACTGTAGCACATGTTGTACACCTTCAAGCATGTGACTGTCAAATTTTATTTGTAACCATTTTTTATGTGTACTGCATTTTTGCAGAACTGAGAAATGACTGCCTAGGGATATAGCTAGTGTGTCAGGAGACCAAGAAACTGCTATAGTACTGCATACGGTAATGAAATTTGGCCAAATGTCCAGAGGATGCTAAATTTACTTTTTTTAAATAATATTTTTTACTGTACTGTATTGTGGTATATGCCAAGTTCTTTGGTATTTGAACTTTTCTAGTGCTTTACATCTACTGCAAGATTACTTTACAGTAGTAAAATGAAAATGTTTTTTTCCCAAAAGTTCATTGCTGAATTATGCATCTGTATCTCTCATTTAATTTATGTATAGCCTACTGTAATAGACATTGAGCTGCAAAAATAATTCCTGAATCCTAGTAAGAGTTTTTTGTTACAGGTGTTATTGATCTCAGTGTTCACTGGGCAGGGAAGTCATCTGTGTATTTGAATTGTTTGTAAGCATTTACAGTTCCCTTTCAGTCGGTCACTCTCGACGTCACGTGGGATGACCGACGAATTGGGATCTCGCTTAGAGGGACCAATCTACTTCGAGTGTAAACTAAACGAGCCAATGCACATTGGCATGCGATTATTGCATCCAGCTGCCGCTGATCACAGCGTGAGTATAAGTAGGCAGCAGATGCAGCGCATATTCAGCTTTTCGCTTCGGAGCCGAGCGATCACATCGTTCTGCTCCTGACTACTCTACTGAGAGAAAAAGACTGAACGAGTTCAGCGCGCTCTTGGAGAGCTCTTCGTGTTGGCGGTACGGCGCTTCAGCGGTGGTGGTTTCCCGTGTCGAGTGGGTTGCACACATCAGGCTGCACTACCCCCTGTTTGTGTCGCAGATGATCATCTCCCCTGTGCGCCTCAGCACACTAAAAGAGCTTTTTCCCCTAAAAGAGCAATTTCGGGTGCGTCTTTCTAAAGACGACGTTGCGTGGCAAACTTGACATTACGTCTTTGTAAAGACGATGTGGGTCTTGCTATAGACAACGTATCACCCGAGCGTTTCTGGATGCGGTCGTTACCTGGCACTACCTGGTTCTCCTCATGGCGGCAGCCAGGCGGGGGCTACTTCAGGCAGTAGCGCGGGCGGTCTGAGGCACTCCGCAGCCAGTTGAGCTGCCAATGGAACGTGCTGGGCCCTCTACAAGGAGCGTACCAGCCGTATCCTTTGGTGCTCCTCCCAACGACCAGATGTCGATTGCTGCATCGGAGGGTGAGCCAGAGCTTTCTGGAGAGGAAGATTCAGCTGCGCTGCTCTCCTCCGGGACCGTAGCAATGCCTGAATCGGATCCAGAAATAATGGCTATGCTTTCCCGGGCCGCCGTAGGGGTAGGGCTCGAGTGGAGACTTCCACCGTGTCCCGAGCCCTCAAGGTTGCACGATTGGTTCTCGGGGTGGTCCGCACTGGTTCTCAGCGCCCCGCCTCGGTGCCTTTCTTCCCGGAGGTGCATGAGAAGCTCAACAGGTCGTGGACGGCACCTTTTTACTGCCGGAAACCGATCTGCTGGTTCCTCCTCCCTCACCACCCTCGATGGTGGGGCAGCTAGGGGGTTACAAGGGTCCCCCCGGTGGAGCGGTCGGTTGCGATGCAGTTGTGTCCTAATACCGCCTCCAACCGGCAGGGAGAACCGTGCCTCCCCTCCCGGGTCTGTAGGTACTCGACTGGCCAGCGATGCTTATACGACCTGTGGAGAAGCTGCCTCCGCCTTACACGCTACGGCGTGATTGCAAGTGCACCAGGCCAAGGCACTGAGGGACTTGCACGAGGGTGGTCACGACCCGGAAGTTCGCAGAGAACTCCGCACCGCGACGGACCTCGCGCTACGAGC
>NW_015654491.1:532674-544847 GCF_001515625.1 Sinocyclocheilus rhinocerous
TGGGAGTCAGTGAGTAGCTATACTAAGTCATGAGTAAACCTAAATGAAAGGATCAAGTACCCCCTACAGTTCTTTTTTTAGTTACTAGAACTCTCGTGTAAGTAAACTATACTAACTAAGCATTTGTCAGTACAACATACTATTCCTATTTCACTTTGTTTTTTTTCAAGACAATCGGTTTGCATGCTTTTAAGTAAGCCCAACTAATTAGATTTTACAGTGTAGGCTAGGCTACTTCAAATAATAGTTTACAAATCAGTATTAAGATAATATTTTTTGTGGTTCTAAAACAGACCTAAGCCAACAACAGCCTTTAAAATTACTTAAAATGCACTACATAAACAATGAGGCAATAATGATTGGTTAATGAATAATTATATGGTTTCATCGAATAACACTATTAAAATACATAATGTAGGCTAATACAAAATAAACAATTTATGTACATTATTATTACAAATGCCTGCAAAGGGAGCCAAAGGCCTGGTAATTGCTGCTGTTACACTTACAGGACGATCAAATCCTTGTTTAATATTGACCAAACATTTAATTCAAATATCCACTTAATCTTTCATTTTTGGCCACCTTTTTGCTACAGATGACACAGCCTCTATAATTTCTTCAACAAAAAACACGTGGACCTCACAACCCTTTTAACCATGGTTTTATCGTAGTAAAACTGCTTAATTTTCTTTTGCGTGATTTCTGAATGCTTGAGACCATAAAATCAATCAGACAACTGTATTAAAAAAGTCATAGCCATAGGTAACTGTCTGGACTCTACAGCTACAATTGTAATTTGTAAATAATACAATTCATTTACTTATTTACTTTTATTTTTTATTACAGTTTTATTTTGACCCCTATAGGTTTTTTTTATTTTTTTACGTCCATAATATTTGAGGGAGGGGGGCACAACAATACAATCCTGCTTAGGGCACCCATTTCACCAGCAGCGGCCCTGCTCTTATGAACCGGTTCTTTTTGAGTCAAAACCACAAAGCGCGACCCAGTTCACTAACGAATTGTTTTTACATTTGTTCGTGAATCAGATAATTACTGCTTCTCAGCGAACTCAGAAATCTAATCCCGTTCGGATATGTCTGAGATTAATTGCGTAATTGTTTGGTGATCCGATTCTCCGACCGCTCGCTCCACTTTCATCATGGATATAAGCCGTAACAATAACATGAAATCAATAAGAAGATGCCGATCACAGAAACTAATAGCAGAGTTAGGTAAGAATCTAGTCGTATTGCAGTTTTCTCGATTGTTAATATAACTGATTTTATTTGCCTGTAATAAAAACTGTAATAACTAGTTTGAAAGACAAATTTATGCTGGCTTGTCTTAAAGTCTTGTTTAAAATGGTAAATGGTTTGGTCAGTTAGATGTTCTAGATGTTTGCTAAAGTGTTGCTAGTTGGTTGCTAAGATATTCTGGGTGGTTGCTAGGCTCTTGCTATGCAGTTGCTGGGGTGTTGCTAGAGTATATGGTTGATAGAGTTTGTTCTGGGTGATTACAGACATTCCTACCTCTGTTAATAACACAAAATCAAACATTGGTTTTCAAAACTGATCCAGTTGCAGTGCTTTGATATTATTGTATTTCTTTCTAATGTTAGGAACAGGGATTTAAATTAACTTTTTCACTCACCAGCCAATTTGGCTACTAAATTTTTAAGTTACCGGCCATTCATAACTTCATCTACCACTGAATGTATCGTAACATCTCCATTAGGGCTGCACGATTATGACAAAAATCATAACTGTTGATTATTCCCTTGAAATTGTAATTGCGATTATTAATTATGATGTTTATACCACTGTTTGAAGCAACCACATGCCATATTTTTAGATGAAAATAAACAAGCTGCAAACACTCTAACTGAAAAAACGTTATTGCTTTTCTATAGTATTAAGCCTTAAATTGGCCTTAAAAGCCTTGATTGGTTTCTTCTTTAAATAAAAAAGTAAAAATATGCATGGTATAATGTTATACTAAAACTAAAACAATGGAAAAACCCTTAAGATAACCAGTAGAAAGAAAAAAGAAGAACGCAGTACGCAGAATAACCTAAGTGGACTCTGAATGATTAATTGCTGCTTTGAACGATTACGTAACTGTGGCATCCGTAATTGTTATTGCGATTAGAAATTTGATTAATTGTGCAGCCCTAATCTGATTCATTAAAAAAATTTATTGATTAAGGAACAAAACAAGTGGCTGTATTTATGAGTGAGCTAGTGAATCAATCTCTCAACAGATTCATTCAAAACACATATTCATTCAGGAACAAAACAAGTGACCATTTATAAATTAATCATTGAATTAATAATCCAACTGATTCATCAATAGAAAACCGATTCATTCATTCAATAAAAACAAGTGACTGTATGTATGAGAGACTCAACAAAGATACACTTAACTAATTTTTCTAAAATATTGATTGATTCTGGATTGAAACAATAACTGTATATATCATAGATTCACTGAATCATTCACTTAACAGATTTGTTCAGAAACATTGATTGATTCAGGAATGGAACAAGTGACTCTTTTTATGAATGAGTCATGATATCATTCACTCAACCAATTTGTTCAAAAACAAGATTCGCTGAATCACCGTATATCGCACTTACAACTGTACTAATTGCTCATTTTTTCCCAGAGGTTTTGCTTGATTATTTATATTACATAAAATAGAATCCTTGGAGTGTGACATTCTGTTACAGAGACTGAAATTATTTTGCATATTTGAAGTCTAATCTGTCCATCTTTTTAGTGGTTATGTGAGGTATGTGAAACCTACGGCTATCAGCACAGTCACACTTACTAGAATTGGTTTAAAATGAATGACTGTGCATGAGCTCATTAAATTGATTGCTTCTTCTTTTTACTGACTCTATACCACATGGTCCAACATGTCTGAATCAATGCTGCATTGTGCTGTAGTGCTTCCTCAGCCGTTTACATACAGATATGCATCTAAACTATACAGAGAATGGTGTATACATTCAATTGAGTAAGCTATTACAATCAAACTGCTGCCAGCAGCTCTATTTGAAGCGGCCCAGCAGAACCAGTTCACACAAACGCCTCCCTCCTTTCCGTCCTTCTTTTCTCCTCAGCGAGCCACTGGAGTCTCTTATCAGAGCTCAGCAGAAGCGTTGTTGAGTCGGTAGAGCTCAGAAGCGCAGTAAATAACCGCTGATAGCACAGGTGCTAATGAAGCTGTCTCGGTCTGCGGAAATTGAGACCGTCACAGTTCATATTGTGTATGCAGGTCCAAAAACAGGCACGTCGAGCCAAAAACGTGACCTTGTGAGGGACACAAATGTTTTTACACTCAACAAACACTCAAGAGACAAGAATCGTGTTGACTTTCATTAGTATTCCATTCAAATGCTACGAATTAAGAAAAACGCAGCCTTGAATGCTTCAAAGCACCTGTTGTCGGGGAAAACGGCCTTGAGCGGCTGAATTCGCAGAACATCTCTGCAGTGATTGCCTATCTCAAGTATCCACCCACACTCCTCCTACATAAATGGATACGCCATCCAATCCCGACTCTGGCTTTGTCTGTCAAGACCGGCGGAGCGGTGTCTATGCCTGCTGTGGAGGTCTACAGGTTGGAATAAGCTGGTGAAATCCAGGGCTGGCGGATTGCGGAGGCTGTTATTCATGACCTTGACAGTGCAGTGAGGCAAGTCAAAGAATAGACCTCTATATGAAAGTGGGGTCAGAGTGAGAGTTGTCGCCTATAGATGGAGAGATAGTTGGCGACCGGCAGAAAGAGAGTGTGGCAGTATGCGTTCAGTGTAGCTCAAGTGTAAAGCAAACAGGAAGATTCAATATAAGGACTAAAATACATTTGTGATAATACTTGATGAAGTTGGTACAGTATCATCGATTCTGTTATTTCTCTGTTTAATACTGTGATGCTACTTTAAAACAAATTATATTATCTAAAATTAAAGGTAACTTGACGTCTCTGCGTATATATACAGAAAAATGTACGTTATCTGTTTTTTTGTCATTTATTTAATGAGAAAGATAAGAGATTATGTGGAACGATGAGGAGAACCGGATTGGGATTCAACGCAGGCCAGATTCAAACCTATATTTCCCATATGAGCACCATGGCTCAACATATTCAGAGTAATGCTAGATTTGGAAAGGTATATTTGTTAAAAAATAAAATAAAATAAATAAATAAAAATGCACACTATTGTGCTATGGACATGAATGACACCTCAAATCAGGCAGAAAAGTGTGGTTTGTAAAAGATTAAATTACGATTTTTGACTGGGCGAATGATAAAATGGATGAAAAAAGGAGTGTGAGCATAGTGTGAACATAGTGTTAACTTGGGCCAGTAAACAACCACTTAGCACCATATCAACCATATAATAACACCCTGGCAATAACCCGGAACACCCTAGCAACCATCTAGCAACACAATGAGAACCATTCAAAACTTCTGTCTGGAAGATAAAATGGGCAGAAAAATATATACCATACTGTAAGCGTTTTTGACTAGGGCCAGTAAACAAAAACCAAGAAAACCCTCAACCATATAAAAACGCCCTGGCAATCACCCAGAACACCCCCAACAACCATCTAGCAACATTCTGACAACCATCCAAAATTTCTGTCTGGTAAACAATAAAGTGGGTGAAAATAAATAAATAAATAAATAACTCAATCATAATGTGAGCATTTTTGACTTGGGCCAGTACACAACTACCTAGCAACTACCCAGAACACCCTATCAACCGAATAGAAACGCCCTGGAAACAATTCAAAACACAGTAGCAACCATATAGGAATTTCATTGTAACCATCCAGAACACCACAACAACCATGTAGCAACATCCTGGCAACTACCCAAAATACCCTAGCAACCATCCAGTAACACCCTAGAAACCACCCAAAATACCCTAGCAACCATCTAGCAATGCCCCGGCAACCACCCACAATACCCTAGCGGCAATTTTACACGGGTAAACACTGCAAGGTCGAATTTGGCTTACAACATTTACCAAAGCTCTTCCTCCCCTCTAGTTCTGAATTGTTTCTGTCCTGTCTATACTATAAGAATAAGATAAAATAAAACAAAATGGCACAAAACAGCACTAAAACTAAATCAAAAATGCACAACATAAAACAAAACAAAAAGCATTAAAACTGAAACAAAAAAGCACAAAACAAACAGCACTAAAACAAAACTGCACAATACAAAAAAACAAAAAGGCACTAAAACTGAAACAAAATATGGCACAAAACAAAAAGGCAAAACAAAAAATAAAAATGCCCAAAACAAAAGTACACGAAAACAAAAAACAAAACAAAAAGGCACTAACAAAACAAAAAGGCACTAAAACTAAAACATAAAAGTATAAAGCTAAATGAAAAGGCACTGAAACTAAAAAACTACTAAAAAATAATGCAAACAAAGGAAATAAAAATAAAAAAATAAAAAAAGGCACTGAAACTAAAGCAAAAATGTGCAAAACAAAACACATGCACTAAAATATAAAAGGACCAAAAAAATAAAAAAAAAAACAGAAAGGCATAAAACAAAACATTTATACACTTCAAATAAAGACAAAATGGGACACCAAATCAGAAAAACACCCAACACATACATGCACACACACAAATAAGACTCCCTACTCCACTAGGTGTCACTGTGGGCTCACTCTGCTCCGTGACCCGCTCGTGGCCCTAAAACAGGAAGACCGTTCCCTTTGGACCGCCACCCTGTATAATGGAGATGCTCAAACTTGCACAGAGCATCCTGTTATTCTCCCCAGCTCAGGTGCCGACATTCAGAGTCTGTCTCTGAAAAACCCCCACCATCACAAAACACACACCAGAGCCTGGGGCACGTCCGCATGTGTGTGTGAATCTGTGCGAGCAAATTACAGGACATTCCTGTGCTGCTGGAGCAAGACTGCATACATTATTTTATCAGTGAACCTGGGGCATCTTCTAATGGGAATAAAAGGCTAACGCTGCGCAGAGGTACGAACGGAGACAGTGATGAACACTATAACAACGGCAGGTCGCAGGTTTTTTTAATCATAAACAAGCAATAATGATGAGACCCGTTGGCGTGTGAAAGCTCGCAGTTGCCATGGCATTAACAAGATCTCATTATATTCAGAGGATGCATGTGAAAATGTGTGGGAGTGTGTGTGTGGATGTGTGCGTGTTCAATGACAAAGACAAAGAGATATTTTTTTGACTGAATTTTGATTAATTTGAAGAAGTAAGTGTGTTTGTTTATGACTTAATGATTTGGTGTTATATAAAGATTTTTTTCAATTATAAACATATATATTTGTCAGTAATGCACATGCTCTGATGCATAGCACAAATTTTGTTAACAGGTTAAAAAAAAGTTTAAATGTGTATATATACCATTCAAAAGTTTATGGTCAGTTTTTAAAAATAAATTAATACTTTTATACTTTTAGAACGAATGCATTAAATGAGTCATATTAAAAATATGAATGGTATAATGTTATACTAAAACTAAAACAATGGAAAAACCCTTAAGATAACCAGTAGAAAGAAAAAAGAAGAACGCAGTACGCAGAATAACCTAAGTGGACTCTGAATGATTAATTGCTGCTTTGAACGATTACGTAACTGTGGCATCCGTAATTGTTATTGCGATTAGAAATTTGATTAATTGTGCAGCCCTATATATATATATATATATATATATATATATACATACATATATATATATAAGAATATATATGAAAGAAGTCTCTTATGCTTACCAAGGCTCTATTTGGTCGATCAAAAACACAGTAAAAACAGTAATATTGTGAAACATTATTACAATTTGAAATATCTGTAATTAATGTTGAACGTTTAAAAGAACAGCATTTTTTAATAGATTTTTTTAAAACAGTCTTTACTGTCATTTTTCAAAAATTAAAAAAAATTAAAAAATAAACTTCCCAGCTCTATTTTTTGTTCTTGACATTTAAATCAAAAATGCTATTAATATACTCTATCTCTTAAAACACTGAAATCACAGAACACTGGCCAACTGGCACAGAAACTTCATGGCTAAAAAGGATATATTAAAACCACTGCAATGTTTATGATGTTGGTTAACTTTATATTATATACAAAACAAAATAATAATGACTCCATCAGAAACATTCAAATATATCACTCAGCCCTACCTAAAACCACGGACAACAGTCTGACTATTTTCTACAGAAGTGGCCTGACCTCACTGCTTACAAGTAATGCAGAAAATAAATTTATTTATTTATATGTCATTTCTGTTTGAGTGACACTACACTGAATGCATTTTGACAGACTCCTGATTTGTCTGTAAATACACCGACTGTGCTGGTCATTTAAATTCATAAATAAGCAATTCATCCAAATCAAATGTGTACATAACACAGCCTCTCTAGAACTGATTTGGATCTAATCAAATGAGCAAAATAATCTGGCTGAATCTTTCAGTGGGTCACCAGAAGAGGGTTAGAGATGTTGAGAAACTGTTATTTTATGCCCTAATCATGTTGCCTAAACATCTAAAAGCTGATCAGGGAAAAACAGGAAGCTGCCTACAATGTCAATGTGTGTCCTTTTATCCTGACTAACCAACCACAAATAATCAACACAATTTCAGTCCAATACTGTCTAATTCTCCAATTGCAGGAAAAGACAAAGCTGATAATATGGCAGGACATGACACCGTTTTGGCCTCAGTTACTGTTTATAAAAAAGCCCTGATTTACTGTTTGCATGTATCAACTCAACTCAACTCAACTCAACTCAAGTTTATTTGTATAGTGCTTTTCACGATACAAATCGTTGCAAAGCAACTTTACAGCAAATTAAGTTTCTACAATATTTAGTGGTAGCTTATCAGTGGTGACTGTCAGTTAATGTACATATGGCAGAAATGTACGGAAAAATCAATTAAAATGTATCAAGTAAATATAATTTATCTGAGTGAGTAAAGCACACATAAACACTGAAAAAAGACCAAGAAGCACACTTTAAATACCAGGCTGAAATATTCTGACACTACTAAACTTCAATATCTTCACTAAGGCTGATGATACACGGGGGACATTTTTGAGCAATTTTGCCGGGCAACTTTTTTTGAGCAATGTTGCTTGGGCACTTTCACATTGAGAATGGATAAGAAATGTCTATCTGGATACTTTAGATCGGTCGTGGACCCTGTGTCTCATCTGGTTGCCCATTGGCGGCAACATTGCCCAAAGTTTCCTGGCAACATTGCTCAAAAAGTTTCCCCGTGTATCATCAGCCTAACAGTATAATGACAATAATATCGCTTATCGCAATTATTTCTGGGGCAATATATCGCACAACAAAAAGTTGTTATCGTGACAGGCCTAGCAATAATGATGAGCAATCCATATCCATCAAAAATCTAATCTATTCAGCACACAAACACACACATATGCCACTCTATGTAAAGTCATGCACCTCGGATGGTGTTAATGATGAGTCGAATTTGATGTACATGTTCAATGATTACGGTGAGAGATCGAAATATTTCATTTCAATATTCACAGGACCATAATTAAGCTCCAAAGATTTCAGTGTCAAGCTGCTAACCAGCACACCCACGCAGAGAGGCAGAGAGGAAGACCTGTCTGACAGGGAGACTGTCTCTACTTTGGAATTGAACACAAAACACATTGTTGTTACCGTATGCTTTTCCTGAGCACCTCAGAACCAGGTACGGACACAAAGAAAGGGTACAGTGGCCCCAGAGAATATTTATACACCTCAATCATTTCGACAAATGCACACTAGTGTTCAAAAGTTTGAGGTCAGTATGATTTTTTTTTTATCTATTTATTCATTTTTTTTTGTTGAAAGAAAATAATGCTTTTATATGGCAAGGACTCATTAATTAAACTGATCAAAAGTGAAAGACATTTATAATGTCACAGAAGATTTCCATTTCAAATAAATGCTGTTCCTTTTAACTTTCTATTCATCAAAATATTCAGAGTCTATCACATTTTATGCATTAAATGTATCAAGGTTTCCACACAAATAATAAGCAACTGTTTTAAACATAGATAATAAGAAGAAATGTTTCCTGAGCACCGAATCAACACATTAGAAGGATTAAATTGTATTTTAATATCTAATAATAATAAACATTTTAATATGTGTCAAAAACATCTTACTGACCTCGAACTCTTGAACCATCCTGTATAAATTTTCCCTCAACACAGTGGGAATCA
The DNA here is from genome assembly GCF_001515625.1 of Sinocyclocheilus rhinocerous. NCBI lineage: Eukaryota > Metazoa > Chordata > Actinopteri > Cypriniformes > Cyprinidae > Sinocyclocheilus > Sinocyclocheilus rhinocerous. The sequence continues at coordinate 541,950 of NW_015654491.1, forward strand.
AAGTGAGATTTAAAGAACACAAAGATTAAATTATTCTACAAAAAGTCTCCCTCACTGATATTTCCTTCAATCGAACGTATATGACCTTTAATGGCCTTTCAGTAATAATCAGCACAAAATGAGTTGTCTGAACTCAGGCATCAGAATGAGTTATTTTCGTAATCATTATTCCCTATCAAATTCATTTCTCTGCCATTTTATAAGACTCACATATGCTGCAATTTCATGACCGAAGAATAAACTGCAGCAAGCAAAAACTGAGCTTAAAAATAGAGGGAACAAAAACTACCTTTCAACAGTACTGTGTATGGGAATTAATTCTGGTCACTTACCCTGTAGAGTTTGGATTGGGGCAGAGAGGTCACCTTCTGACAGGAGGGTTTAGGTTTATCTCGACATGAGGCTTCGGTTGGCATGGAGACAGGGCATCAGTCAGGTTCATGCTGCCCCGGACCTGCAGGCACATAAACAAATTTGCAGTCAGACCTGCTTGATCCCCGGTCTAAAGTAGCACTCTGCAATCTGCATTCAGACATTCCCATCAACAAATGAATAATTCAACTTTGATCTGTAAAAAATGTCACAAATGTAATTTTAGGTGCCACTGGCTGAACACTTGACAACAATTCAAAACTTCAACACATCTGAAATAACTTGCTCCATCCAAAGCTTATAAACAAGTATGTCATGGGCTGCTGTTGGATTTAATCCAGAACCGCTGAAGCTACAGAACGAGTCGAGGGATACAGCGTCTCAAAGCATCTTGAAAGATTTCCAAACCATCTGCCTTCATGTGACAGTGCCCTGAATACACAAAAACCATGTATGTTGTTTCAATAGGCCACTAAGAGCAGTGATGTTACTCTTGAATTCACTGTGATCCTAGTCGCAGCCATTAGACGGCATGCCTACAGACCGTTCACTAAATGTCTGATGCATATATCCTGCATGCAAAAACTGCATTATCTGACTAAAATCACACGTTTCGATCTGATTGGCTGGCTCTTACACAATTTTCAGGAAAATATTATCACTTCGCAGTTCTTTGCAAGTTACCAGGCTGATACAATGGAACTAGCACAAGATTCGCCAAAGTTTGGTCCATGGCATTAAATCTTGAAAGATATTTAAGGTTTTTTTTTGTTTGTTTTTTTTATAAACTTAGTTGTAAGCTAAATATCCAAGATATTAGTATCCTATACAGTATATCCTATCCTTAATAGATTAGCCTCTATTGGCCACAATTAAATGATACTTAAAGCATAAGTTTGCCAATTTTCAACCAGCTTTGTATTGTTACAAAGTCAGTAATATGTAAATGAACAGTGTGTACTCAGTGTTACCTGCACCTAGATATCTCCATTTATTTGTCAGCAAAGTGAACACATAATTTTTGTCAAAACTGTAGATAGAACTAGCATTTTTGTATTACCACCCATGGACAGACAGATTGACAAAGGGGTGGTGCAAAAATCAAAGGTGCATTATGGGTGTTGGAGTTTTTGGCAAAAAGGAACGCCACAGCCTTTTTTCTTTATTTCTTCTTTTTTCTGATCATATAGCAATGATTTTAAAAGTATGTTCATGCTTCTACTTCATAAACAGCTAAGCTTTATTAAAAGCCCATTCTGATAGCAGCAAATTCCCCCTTTAAATCACCTAACGAGTAACAATGCATGGCACATTAGATTCACTGATGCCACAGTGCCCAGTCTTAAATCATTCTATGTGTTTCCACCAAAAAAAGGTAGTTCCTTGTTAAAATAATTTTTAAAAAAAAATTATTTATTTAAAAAAATATATATTTAATTTAAATTAAAAAAAATCTACAGATCAACTCCTAAAACCTGCTGGTCTCAAATCAGAGACTGCTAACATCAGGTGCAAAGGGGATTGTTTAATATGAGCTTATTAAGAATTTTATATGTTGTAACTTCTGACCTTGCATTAAAACAGCTCAATACCGCATAAAGGCACTGAATCACATTACTTTGGATATTAAAATGTGGTCAAAATTCCTAAGCCTCAAACACTATAATGTGTTATGTTAATATGTGGGCAGATTATGTAGTAATGTAGACTGTTAAATCATCATTCAGCAAATGTGGAGCAATTCTGAGAGCAGCTCGCAGTAGGAAGTTCAGCACGATTTTGGTAAAAAATGAATATACATACAAACTCATTCGATCTTACAGTGAGGTGTGATAAAGTGATGTGATAAGAGAGAAATTTAATATGCACCTCAATATCTGACAAATATTGCTCCATTTTAGGTGGTATATGTATCATTTGTTACTCATTAAAAGTGAAGGGATGTGGGAATGAGTCTTTATTAAAGGAAATTCATTAACTCACACTTATCTAAACAGCTCATTGATATAAGCAACATAAAAAACACAATTGCCTATGCATGCCTGAATTGTGATAACATTCAATTTATAATAGACAGACAGACAGACAGATAGGATAATTATTATGATTGTGTTGAGACAATTACAACTTTCCTAGGCCATTCTTTCAGAAAGCAATTCAACAGAGCACAATGGCCCTAAAGAATAAGATAACAGAGGTATTAATGAGAAATAATGAAATGGTTTCAAATAGGGATGTAACGATTCACTCAACTCATGATTCGATTCACGGTTTTGATTTCACGATTCGATTCACAATTTTTTTTTTAACAAAATGAGATTTAAGACAAATTATAAATTAAATGTGTTCTTTTATTATTGCTTGGACAAAATGCTGCATGTTTCTTTGTGAAATTGAAATATAATACTATAATAATATACTAATATAGCACTTGTATATTATTGCTCTTTTGTTGGTTTTGATTGCTTCTATTGTCCTCATTTGTAAGTCGCTTTGGACAAAAGCGTCTGCTAAATGACAAAATTT
>NW_015654491.1:544892-554353 GCF_001515625.1 Sinocyclocheilus rhinocerous
CTTTTCTAAAGACAGTAAGTTCCCCTCAGACATACATTCATATAAACTCCTACCCCTAATTGAATCGGGATTTGTTTAGCATCTCAACCGATTTGAATCGTCACATATTTAAATCGATTTTCCACCGGCTCGCGGTTAATCGTTACATCCCTAGTTTCAAATAATAAAGATCAAGAATGAGGGAAAACAGAAAGAGGCAGAGAAAGAATATATCAGTTATCAAGTCTCTAGCATGCAAAATGTATGAGGATCTCCCTCTTGTTTAAGACCCTGTCTGAGCCAAACAATAGACCACCACAGCGCTGAAAAAGAACCACTGGAAATAATTTATACAACCCAACAAAGACAGTTCCTCCATAATGACAGAAGCATCCACTGTGGTAAAACGCGTGCGGTCTTATCTTACGGAGTCACATTCATACAGCTGCCTTTATAATGCCCGCAAATTGAATTGATTATGTGCTAGAAATAATGAATTGCTATCCTTTTCGTTTTGTAACAGCATAAGCGGCAAAACATTGTAAACCTGTGAAGACAAAGGAACTTGTTGACTTGTTAGAACTTTGTCTTGTCAACTTTTTTATATTTAACATGACTTTAACACAAGCTGTAAGCAGCGCAGTAGAACACAAAAGTAGAAGAATACGGAAACGTCCTATCATTAAATACCACTTTGATGTTTTATTGCAAATCCACAGTCAAATGCTGTAAAAACACGTGTGTTCTTAGACCAACAATGCAAAAACAGTGCTGACTGAAATAGTGCTGTTGGGAAGTGAATAGTAGACTTACTAACTTACCTACATTGCCCTGTAGTGTGACAGGTGTAGTTTAGATATTCCAGAAACGCGCAACTATTTCCAAAGAGTAGGAGTGTAGTGCTCACGATATTAAACGGATCTTGTTGTTAATATCGAGAGAATAATAACAAACTCTATCCTCTTTTCTTCTCATTGGAAAGTCTGATTTATTCTAGCATTTCAGTTCATCCTAAATGGTCTTCTCTCTCTCTGTCTCTCTCAAATATGACATTGGAATGTTCCGAGTTCTGAATGATTCTCTCTCAAATTGGCCGTTGCAAAGTCCAATTCGTACTTGTGAATCATTCAACCTATAGTAAGCCTCTCTCTCAAATGTAGCACTGGAGAGTTGGATACATTCTAGTAAATTGGCCCACTCATATGATTCATAGGAATAAAAACAATTCACTGACTCTATGACCATGTTACTCGGTTATATAAATTAGGGTTTTTAATCACACTGCTAATTGCTCTTTGTTTCATACAAACGCAAATGAAATTGTATTGTATTGAAATCGAAAAAGACTCATTTTCATCTTGTTGCTAGACCAATACTTAAACAGATTTCCTTTCTTAGCTGAACAACAGATAATACACCAGTAAAAATCTAAAATAATTTTCACTTAAATCAGTATTTCGTGTAGTTATTTATTTGTTGAGCAGCACATGGGCGTCCTGTCAGGGTTTATTTTGCGATGATGACGGCTGACTGCTTATTAGTTAATTTGCATATAATGTGAATAATTTGTTTAAAATTTTAAAGAGACTGACATAATTTAAGTCAACAAATATTGCACAATATTCCTTAACCTCTGTTAACCACTCTTTGGTATGTGTAAATCCGCAGCATCTGAGAATGTAGAGACTTTTACTGAGTTATGAGCAAGAAGAAAGAAACGAGTTGATCAAGGCATGACAGAATTCATTTCATCCTTCCATCTGAACACAGATTATACTCACACTTTTTCATGAGACAAACCTGGGATGCAACAGGGTGTTTAACAAATTACTTGGGACACACAATTTCTGTTCATGTCAGACATGAAAAAAATCTGCTATAACATGGAACCCAACAAACTGAGCATGACACCACAAACAGCGAACAAACAAAACGAAGCGAGTATATGTGACACTTGTAGGAGAGCAGATTTATTTGAAATTCACCTCATTATTTAGAGTGTCCTGTGTCCTTGTTGCACTACAAGACAAAGCATAAATTTTAATGGTCTAAAGTCAAGTGAGAGATGAGATGGTGTGTTTTATATTGTGAGCCTCTCAGTTAAGCATCTGTTTGTAATGTAAATAGCATTAATTTTACAGAAACTTGTTTTTTGTGTGTTTAAGATAAAAGGTCATTGACGGTTCAAACATACATCCATGTGGGACAAATTTAACCTGTTCTCATACCATTCGAAAGAAACAAAGTGCATGTATACCCATAAACAGATCTACAACCATGTCAAATGAAGCTGCAGTCTAGCAACTGTTAGCATGCCTTGCTCCATCTTTCCTAATGTTAATGCGCAGGAAAATAGTCAAGTGCAGAACTTGACCATAAACCATAAAAGGACTCGTCCACACACTGCTCTGATTGGTTATGATTTTGCTGCACTCCACAGTATTTTCGGTTTTAGTATGGGAAAACTGCTCATCTTATCACAGCTGGTTAGGACACTGTGAAACTGCTGAGATCTCATGAATGTTGTAGGAACCTGGAATTCATAATCAGTTAATTCATCTAAATGACAAAACTTGCTGACTACAAAGAACATTTACAAATTGCAAAATGTTACCCGAACCTACAAGTCTGCCATGCTAATTCATTTGTTTGAAACCAAAGCAAGCTCAAAAACACATTATGAATGTGTCCTTAGACTGTGTGTGCCAAATTTTTATTACTTGTTCACCTTTTTTTATTACTTGTTGATTTATTACTTGTTCACCTTTTAGTTTAATGTGGACATGTCTCTGGCCTTTTTTGGTTATCAAAGCTCATTCAACTGACCCTTTCACAACCCAGAGTCTGTGCCAACGAAACATGGCTCACATCACGGGTGAAGTCGTATGTTCAAAGTGCCATTCATGACTAATTGACACAACAATCATGGTGGAATCTGAGTAATGCTTTATCATAACAGACACAAAGTAGTTCTGGTCTATAAAACCATGACACTTCTTTATACGAGGGCCAGCTATAGTATACATTAAAAATAAAATCAGCATCATCTTTAAAGCATCATGGATGAGAGAAAATGCAACTCACTAGACAACAGGTTTAGTACATGTGGCTCAAATGTGAAGCTTCAGGCATTAGTACATGCATTAAGTGGGCTCTGGCACACACTTGTGTTAAAAAACAGCTATTGTTTACATGCATGTTCCAGTGATGGACGAGAAAAGGGGGCAGAAGTCTTCCTTGTTTGGTCAACTGGCATAAGCACAGCACAGTAAGGCTAGGGAAAGCTTTGCCTTCTTCTGGCGGGCATGACGTGTGTATATATGAATATTGAAGATGATTGGGAATTCTGCTGCTCCAGGGTAATGCTGCCCGTCACTGCTAATCTAGGATCAGATTCCCATCCAAACTTCAGTGGCTAAAGGAAAATGTAATCCTACATCGACTGCTGCATGTATGCGATAAGAAAATGTCTTCATTTTTTAAGTGACAATACATATTTAAAACAAAATTTTTAAAAATCAGTGCCATTTCAGGATTAAAATATTTATTAAATTATGGTTTAATTCTACAATTTCAATTTAAGTATGTAAAACTTTATTTTTAAACTACATTCACATCCACATTTAAATCATTATGCAACAAACCTTCAATTAAGCTCAAATGAGGCGATTTTGGTGAAAATTAATTCACCTTGTGAAGAAGACATTCTCAAATGGATCCCAGCTTTCTAAAACCTAAAAAATAACATAAAAGTTGATTCTGACAATGTCAGTAGTGACTTAATATGATTTTGGGTAATGCAAGGTTGATGCAGAGGATTAGGCAAGATTATTCAAGTTGACTTAAGCACCACTAAAAACAAATCATATATATATGCCTGCTTTTGAGTTACTTAATTACCAATATGATCAGTGTTGGGTAAGTTACTCAAAAAAAGTAATTGATTACAAATTACTGATTACTACTTGAAAATTGTAATGTGATTACATTACTAATTACTGCATGTAAAAAGTAATCAGATTACTAATTACTTTACTTTTAAGTTACTTTGAAAACATATCAAACCTAAAAAAATACACTACAAAGTGAAAATTGTAGTTCTTTCGGTAATTTAATATTGACTGAAAAATATTACAAAGGTATGAAAACAGCAACTTAACTTAAAGAATTAATCAATTTCTAAAACTTAACGATTTTTAGTATAAACCTGCCTAACAATAAAAAATGTATCTTTAAATGTGCCTATACAGTGTTTTATATACAACATTGCTTGCTGATAGGGTATATGTGTATGCTGGCTTAACTGTGTTTAACTGTGTGAGCATTAAAGACAGAAAAAAATACCTTAAAGGGGTCATAGGATGCCCATTTTCCACAAGTTGATATGATTCTTTAGGGTCTTAATGAAAGTCTATAACATAGTTTGGTTAAAATTTCTCAATGGTAGTGTAAAAAAACACCTTTTTTACCCTGTCAAAAACAGCTCTTTTCCGATCAAGCCGTTTTTGTAGCATTTTCCTTTAAATGTTAATGAGCTCTGTTGACCCCGCCCCTCTCTTCCAAGCTGCTCTCAGAGAGACTGTTTACTTTAGCCGCATTAATCGTGAAACTTGCTAATTAGCACATTATTAGGAAAGGCGATTTGCAAAGATTCATTACAAAACATTATACTCACTGGATTTTTATCATTATAGGGTGGTTGTGTACAAACACTGCCAACACACATTTCAGTTCAAACAACTTGTAAAAGTGCATGTAGCATCCTATGACCCCTTTAATAAATTGAAAACGGTCCTGATAACATTTGAAAACAGTATTGATGAACATACAATGCATATTTGAATGCTAAAAATGAATCATGCTTCTGTTTACGGAAGTGATGTGGGCATTTACAGGCTTGTGCGTCTCACGTGGATGATTACTGTATAGTGCGCGCTGCGTGTGGGCGTCATGACATTACAGATAATTAGGCCTGTCACGATAACAACTTTTTGTTGTGCGATATATTGCCCCAGAAATAATTACGATAAGGCGATAAGTCGATATATTGATTATTGCGACAGGCCTACAGATAATGAGCTCAGACGTTGAGTTTTGGTTCATTTTAGTGACACGTTTCAGAAAGAAGTTTGCGGAGACTGAGAATATTTTCTTTATTTTACAAAATCAATCTTTTGTTGATATTGTGAGTGTACACAAATAAAAGTAGACCCTTCACAGATTTTAATGATGTATTACACTTTATAAATATATTTTATTTCACCTTTTTTTCATTAAAAATATTTGTTTTAGTTAACAATAACTACACTGCTGTGTCCAGCTATCTGGATAATAATCAGAGTCTAAGCACATATAAACAGCTTCACACGACTTGGGGTCACCTCAGTCTATAAACATGTCACCTACAACTAGCCGATGATGACCTTATACGAATTTTCCCTATACTTCTTAAAGTTTATTTTTGAAAAAAAAAGTCCTATTTTCAGTCATCAGTCAATTTTAGCGTAAGAGCCCCTTGAGATGTTCCCTTGAGAGCCAAGCTCACCAGAGTGTAGACAGGTTTTCTCGAGAACGTTTCCTGCATCTGACAGTGCTGTTCACCGCAGGCAGAGGTGTATACAGCCATCTCCTGCCTCGCTGTGTTTATGTTTCTGCTACTGCAGGGACCATAGTAATAAGACAGATGATATAAGTGTCACTGTGTGTTTCAGACAGGATAAATCAGACAGAGATTTCTCCTTATGAGAGATGAGAGGAAACACAGAGACAACGATGTGTGCCTACTTTCAGCGGCCTGTTGAATTGGGTGAATACATTTTCATATTTTCTATTACAATATGCTCGTATTATTCAATACAAAAAACTATTGCACAGTCTTGCTTTTGCTTTATATTAAATAAAAATAATAGTTTAACTAGAGCTATCAATTTATCGGGTTTGTGCAACTTAAAGTGAAAAAATAACTGCTTCAAAAATGTTTTGTCTTTATTTGTGAGTTTTTAGCATATATGGATACATGAAATACATTCTGATTCATTTTATTAATTTATTGGATATAATATAATGCAAATAAAAAAATTTAATTAATCAACTGCACTGTAAGAAAAAATACATTTAGAAAAACTGAGGTACTAGTAATTTTCTGCAAGTACTTTTTTCATAAAGATTTTTTCCATAATAATATTAATATATTTCTGTAATATTTATTTAAACATTAATTTTCCAATTTATTTTTTATTTCTTTCTGTGCATAAATGAAACTTATTTTATTACTTTTAGAATTTTACATTAAAATTAAGCTGTGTCTTAATCTGATCTTTATTCGTATTATTTATCGTTATTAATAATAACAGAAGTAAAAAAAATCCAACCACACACAATCTTTTGTCCTTACAGACTTGGTTTGTAAATTATGATTTCAAAGACACTCCAAAGTGGATGCACTGATTAATGCTAGCAGGAAATCATAAAAAATAAAAAAAAACTCACAACATCTGCTGTTCGGCAATGCAAGAAATGTCAAATGTCATTTTCTCTGACAGAAAATCATCACGTTGAAAAGTCCAAAAATAATAGCATTTTTATAATTGTACACAAACTCAACACAGTCACACCTACACAAACAAATACGATCAAAGTGTGTCTTTGACACAGTTACTTCCACAAACATTGAATCTTTTCAGGCATTTCTCCCGTTGAATTTATTCTCCTTCCCTTGAATGCGGTTGTCAGAATGACAGACTGTTGACAGCCCTAAATAAACGGCACATAAAAATATGGAACAGGCTCTGTTAGCTTACTCACAGTCATGGTCCCACAGGCTGTTCTCCAAACAAGGCCAGCACTCAGAAATCATTACAGGCTGAATGCTGCAGTGCGTTTACATGCATTTCGATTAATGACAATTTGTATGTGAGAAAGAATAGGTACACCCCATAATATTAAACACTTAAAAGCCCTAGATGTCAACCATCTCACCCGATTATACAGTTATGCTTTAATGATGGAATTTCGTGAGTAGATTTTGCTTGATTCAAACAGTTCCTTCCCAGTTAACAAAAATGTATTGTAAGAATGTTTTGCCAGTGCAATGTATTGCCCTAAAGGCTTTCTTTGTAAGTGCAAAACTGAGGGACATCAAAATTGTTTTCTAAAGTAACTGACAGCATGACATATGCTGTTGAAAGTGCCTATTGAACCCAAAACAATCCTTTAAGACTGACTTCTGTCAGAGAACTTAATCAATTATTTCCTTTTTATTGTATCAGTGATCTTGGGAAATCTGTAGAGCTATATCACCTGTTACTTACTGTGTGTATTGAAGACATACAATAGACCAAAATCCATTTGTGAAAAGCATGCCTTTTAATAACCCAGCCATTGTTTAAAACTAAAATGAATTTAAATGAATCCTCTCACTTCTCTACACATCTTACCAATGACCTTAACAGTAAACTCCTGACCACTACAAATCAAGCTCCAGTAATGAGGGTTAACTCACACTGGGGTGTGTGTTCCTTAAGTGGATTGGACAGATAGTTGACTCCATACTGTGAGACCTCAGGGGTTATGAGGGGAACCAAAGGAAGGAATGAAGGGGAAATTTCTGGAAAAACCAACCCATCCAAACACTAGGAAATCTAATGATTTATGATTCTTGAGGTTGCTGGCTACTAAGCGCTTTTTAAGTCAACTACAGTTTCACATTATCTGTATGAAACAAATCAATCCCCAGATCAAACGTCCAATCAATCACTGTTCAGCCACCAGCTATTTGATCAATATGTCAGCCAATTGAAATGTTGCTAGTCACGTCTTGGATACATAAATGAAAAGACAAAGGGACTGAAAACCAACTGTATTATATAAGTAATTAATGTTGTACAAGCGCAATACACTTTAAAGGGGACATAACACAGTTTCTGCCAATCTCATGTTAATCTTGAGTACCTATAGAGTATATTGCATCCTTTTATCGCACACAATCTGCAAATCCAGTGTCAAACTGGACCTTGTTTATAATACAGTACATTCGTCACTGAAATGATGGTAACAAACAAACACACGTGTGCAACTCCGTTGCTGCCCCGGAAAAACAAAGCTTATTAGGTTTCAAAATGTGAAACAAAGTTATTGTTTAAAATGTTTATTGTTTAAAAGACCAAACATGTTTAAATCTCTGTGGAACATGCTTATTGCTAATATAATGAAGTACACTGGTGGTTATTCTGACATCTGTATGAATTTTAGGGGAAAAAGAAAGTAACTTCAGACATCCCATTTCAGTCTACTGCAATGAAGGCGAGGCCAGATTTTTGGCGCCACTATACACACATACTACCATTCTAAAGTTTGGGGTCAATAAGGTTTTATATTGATTTTGAAAGAAATCTTTTATGCACCCTTGCTGGACAAAAAAAATAATCTTTCTCTCTTTATAAATAAATAAAATAAATAAATAAAACAATTAATCTTACTGCCCTCAAACTTTGATAAGGTGTTTTCCTGTGATGGACTGAAAGCCCAGTATTGGAATGATTCATGGGGTGTAAGAGTGTTTGAATGTTCTTTAGTATTTTAAACATGTAGGAAGAATGTATATACACAGACATGAGAGCGTTCCTTACACAGACTGAGGAAGGTGATAGTGTGTATAAAAGAGGAAATGGGGCTACTAATGTCTGCCAGGTTGATATTTGGTAGATTATATTAAATCCAATCCAAAGTGCTCAGAGGTCAACTATTTCTGATTAGTCATGGGCCGATTACCGGTTTCAAGGTATACCACGATTTGAAAATTTCACAGTTTTAAAACCACTAATATTTTCCGTTACACCGTTCCTGCGGTATGCGCTGTTTTTCATGTCTCCTCAAAGACTGAAAGTGTAGGAATCCCTCAGGTTGAGTGCAGTGTAGAGAGTAACATGACCCTCCTCCTCCTGTTGGTGCGAGCGAGCGGTCAGTCACGTGTGTGTAGGATGGCCGAACGTTAAGGAGCTTCCTCTGGAACTTAAGCGATCGGCAACCGGCCGTTTTTTGCCTTATTGCAGCTCGTCTCTGTTCTGGACTTGCACAAACTGCGTTGCAATGCAATCATTTTCCAAAATGTAATTTATTTGAAAATATGAAGTCTATAAACGCACGTTAACACAGGCCAGAGACGCGCTGAAGACGGACGCAAAGAGAAAAATACTGAAGCAGGCAGATCATTCACTGTTCATGATGCACAAACTATTGGAAGAAAATCCTCAATATTTATTTTTATGGGTTTATATGAATGTGTTTCTGAGGGGAACTGACTGTCTTCAGAAAAGTTTACGTGGCATTTTATTTTAATCTCGTCTCTGTATAGTTCATATTAAAGCAGTGTTTCAGTGCAGCCCTGCTTTGTTTACAGCGGTAACCAAGGAAACGCAGTATCTGGTGTTCCATGAGCGCCTCCTGCTGTCAGAGAGTGAATCTGCATCTCATTCAGAGCATCT
>NW_015654491.1:554986-557060 GCF_001515625.1 Sinocyclocheilus rhinocerous
TATAAATGATATGTATATGAATTATATAACTAAAATTAAATAACTTTACAGATTTAGGTTAAATAAAGATGTCAGTCTTTATTTTTCTTCTTTTTAGGAAACAAATCAAAGAAAAAAACAATTTCTACTGTTCCTAATATTCTGTATGCTGCTCAAAAACAAAATATATTGTGTTCAGCGGAAAATTTTTATTTTTATTTTTTTAACCCAGTCATTTAAAAATAACGTTTTAGAGCTGTAACGACAATACCGTGAAACCATGATATTTTTGCTTAAGGTTATCATACCATCAAAATCTCATACTGGCCCATGCCTATTTCTGACACTAATTAAAGAGTGTGTCCTGACTATATGCCTCACTGAACCATGAACTCTATGTGTGCGTGTGTAGATCTATAGGTATGTGCCTCAATATATGAGCCAAATCAACCATCATCAAAACATTTATTGATGTGGGCTTCAGAATATAAATGACAGAAACCTTCTGTTCTTAATGTCACATATTTCACACCAGAAGGTCAACTTTAAAGGGATATAGCTACCCTAGTAATAAAAAAAATCTTAAAAATGATAAATGAAGTTCTCAAGCTTCAAAAATGATGTTAAAGCGCCATTACAGTAGTCCATATGACTTGTGCTTCATATTATAATTATTCTGAAGTCATATGATAGCTTTGTAAAAGAAACAAACCAAAATCATATAATATATAATATATAATATAAATGATAATCTTCCCCTTCAGTGAGCGTATAACTTCTGTGTCTGGTTCATTGAGTCGGATCTGATCACTCTAATTCATGAATGAATCAGTCAGATAAATTTTGTGAATAGGATCAACCGATTCACTGAAAAGGTCAGACTGAAATGAACAATTCATTCTTTCCGACATCACTACTGAATTAATGAATGAGGACTTTCAATAATGACAAAGTTTGCTCTGTTCATCACAAAACATTACCATATCACTTTAGAAGACTTTGAATATAGCACATGAGTCATTTATGGTGCTTTTGTGACCTTTTTGAAGCCTAAAACAAAGATGAGCAAATTATGACAACATTTACCCTTTTGGGTCAGCTGTCCCTTTAAGCATGTCATTTCAAGCTTATTTGGCCGTATTAGATAAATACACAAATATGTAAACAAAAACAAATGACAAAACTACAGACGCACAACAAATTCCACAAAGTTCAGTCCTAGAACCTGATAGTGTCCCACTATCTCTAACTTTTTGTACATGAAATCATGCTAATGTATAATGTATTATATGTACCTGCATTACAGTTTCAATGTCATAAAAAATGGTTCAGGATAGAAATCCACTGGTTTAAAGCACAATTTGGGACAAACCTTAAAATCTTAATAAAGTTTACAAAAAGAGGCCCTTTAAGTCATTTTTTTGACTGCTGTCACTTTAAGAAACGCCCTTTCACATGTAAAATGGGCAAAAGCATTGTGCTCGGGTACACTGCACACACATAAGCTTGTGGGTTTGCTGCTGTGTTAAATACAGTTTTGACAGGTTTGTTGTGTGACAGGTTCACAACACAATCTGCACTGAAACGCACCAAATAAATGGTTAAGATTGAACTGAAAAAATTATCATGTGCAACACAGGAATAATAGTGCATCCTGCTTTCTTCATATTACCTCATTGGGCAGGTGTTATGTTTTTTTAATCAGATGACAGTCATTATTGAGGTGTAAATGTACTGTAGATGGCCTTGTGCTGATGCATTCATCTGTATGAATTCACAAAGTTGCATAAGTGACACTCTTGAGAACATGCTGCTCTGTGTGGTCTCTGAGAAAAAAAGTTGTGTTGACTCTGGATGGAGTTTAGACAGCAGGACCCTTAAACTAATTAAGCAAGCATCTGATCACAGAGGGGACGGTGGAAAAACAAGATAAATTTAAAAAAAGAGCGAGAGAAGAGATAAATAGATAAGAAAAGTGTGTCAGGCATAGAACAAAAGCCGGATATACAGAAAGAAATTGAGAGAGAGAGAGAGAGAGAGAGAGAGAGAGGGGGGGGGGAGTTAGCCAAATAATCCACCCTCGCTTGAGGCAGAC
>NW_015654491.1:557189-562436 GCF_001515625.1 Sinocyclocheilus rhinocerous
AATTGAGAGAGAGAGAGAGAGAGAGAGAGAGAGAGAGAGAGAGGGGGGGACAGAAAGAAAGAGCATCAGTCATCTGGTGCAGACAGGTTTGACTTTGATTGACAACTATTAAAGCGGATTCCTTTCTATATCCGACAGGAACACAAGAAAACACAGAAGTCTGTCTAGAGTGGCCTTTTCCAAAATACATGTCTGTACTTCTTCACATGCATGCTGTGTGTAATCTTGATAGCTGTTTTAAACTGCAAAAATATAGCATTTTTTGTTTTGTTTCTCATTAAAATATCTAAAAATTCTTAAAACAACATATAATTAACCTTTTGTACATTTTTGTATATTTACAACATTGAGACTTGTTTTCAAAGAAACCTTTCAAAATCAAATTCTTTCATAGATCTTAAATTAAACAAATTTTTTAGTTTAACTTCCTCATTGACTAATTGTCTTGTTCTTGTATTAAGCATAAATATAATACAATTTAGTGAGGTTTATCCTAATGACAAGGGACAAAAAAAACCCGTAAAGGCTGATTCCCTTTCATGGGAACTTTGAACTGCGTCCTCTAGGGGTCGCTATGGGAAAACAAAAAAATATATACTGATAAAGATTTTTATTTTTTTTGCAGTTTTGATATATTCTCAAAGATCTCAGCTTGCATCTACATTTTGTTTTGTTATATTTCTCATTAGAGATGTGGTTTCTGGAATGTTTAAGAATATGCAACATAACATAGCAACCAAAAAATATAGCAACGTTGTAAAATGCTTTGATGTTATTAATAAGCTAACATTTGTTTACAGCTAAAAATTACAGTGAATAATGTCAGAATAACTCTCTTGAAACAAGCCTTCAAAGTCACAGTAGCGTAATAATTGCATTAAATTGCATCACAGCTGCATTCCTAAAAACAAGCTCAATCTTTGGGATTTTGCCCCATATTTTTCAAGCTAACCCTGCTTGCTTAAACACTCCACTGAGGCCTAGACTAAATCTCTGTCTTGTGTTTTCCTTGCGTCGTCTTGAGGCAGAACGAAAGTCTAATTTGCTCTATGGTTGTGGTCTGCTGGAGACAGCACTGAATGAATGGCTCATTAACTCCTGCATAAGCACTCAGCGAGCTTGTGATGGTGGAAAATGAATTTATGCAGTCTTCTGCCAGACATAGCATCAAACTCACAGCAAACTGGGGAAAATCATAAGGGGGGAAAAGGAAGGGAGGGAGGAAAGAAGCTGGAAAGAGAAAAAGATGGAAAGAGACTGTAAGTGGAAAGTCTGACCTAGGCGTCTTGCCTCAAATAATTGACATTCTTAAAACACGCTGAAATGTAAGTCACAGATGTCCTGGTCACACTGTCCAGCATCAACAGCAAAAACGGACCACTCATTCTTCTTTCGGACAGATGAACCGGCCTGCGGTTCCCTCCGTGAGCCCACTCTGAGAGGTGCGTGGGGTCACGAGGGAGATGATGTAACCAGAATGAACTTCACAGCACATTAGTTGAGGCAGTGTATGTGTCTGGCCACTAAAGCAAGTTTCTAGCTTAGTTAGCAGCACTCTGGAGCTGAGCGATGCATTTCGAACATTGGAGCTGAGGTTAATTACCTGGCAAATAACATTTAGTCATAGTTTATTTACTTTGGAATTATGTATAATCAATTTTGAAAACTGAGCCTCATTGTCAAGAAAAAAAAATACCAAGAAAAATTGGCTGATAATACTCTTTTAATAATATTAGGCATATTTAAAGCAATTAATGATCAAATATCATTTCACAGTTAGCCAGAATGATATAATAATCACGACAATTCCAATTACAGAATCAGTTTTTAACCATCACATTATTTATTTGTTCAGTGTTGAACTAACTGAAGATAACGGTTGAAGAAATAATATTTTATACTAGTTGTATGCTGCTATATAAAGACTTGTAACTTGAATAACCTGATCAAATCAATACTTAATACTGTCTAAGGCCTCATATTTTCATCACTTCATTCATCAAAACATTGAAACACGCTTTGCGTTATCAAGAATACAGTCAATGTGAATTTCACGAGTTCACACTTGCATATAATAAACTGAGTAAAGGTTATGCGTATTTGGCGTGCTGTCTGGGGAGAGGGCTCCAGGCTCCAAGCTCCGTAATTACTCTCGAGCCCGGGGTACTCCCCCTGTCCGGGGAGAGGGGTCCGAGCTCGGCTTTTAGCCCGGACCCAGAGCGCTCCCCCCGAGTGTTCCTCCCCGTGCTGGGGTAGGAACGGGCTGAAGGTGAGGAGTCGGGGTGGTGGAGGGATGCTGAAAGACTAGAGATAATGAAGGTAAGACTGCTTTGATTATTTATAGGGGTTCTCTCTTGTGCTGGTTGGATAGATGTTGTCATTACTGAAGATGGATTGGCAGTGTTAATTATCTGCGCATGCTCCTCCCGAAATTTGTTAATAAAACATCACTTAAAGACGTAAACTTATTTATAAATGTACATTAATAAAATTCAATCTTCCAGTACTTGAATTTCTCAACTGTGATCAAATGCAAATATCGTGCAATTTATATTCAAGAAAACAAATTCACAATCAGATTTGACTGTATTTGCATATCTTGATGCTTTGCTTCACTATTAAAAATAAATGGCTCAATGAATTATGAATTTTTTTGTGAATTAATCTGAATTTAATTCAGCCAGTTTTTAAGTTTAGCATTTACATTCGCCTGCATTGCAAGCTGCATAGTGTTGATTGCTTGCAGTGCAGGCCGAGAAACAGTAACTGAATTTTCAAAAAAAATAATGAATTATGGTGGGCCACTGATTACCTCAAACAATGCAATGCAGTAACAGACTATACAACAGAAAGTTCAGCAGGGTAAATGAAATGGACAGAAGGTAAATGACATGTATCTAACAGCAGGCAAAGATCTGTGAAACGAATGATGTTGAAATGGTGAAGACTCCCACTGTTCCAACATTATCTGTGTTGATTTGGGGTTATGATGTCTGAACACTTCAATCACTCCATGTTTGTTCATCTCAGTGACTTGGGGAGGGATAAAGAGATGGTGAATGACGGAACAGCACACGTTATGATGAAGATTAAGATTGCAAACCAAGGCTAAGATTATGCAGAGAGAGAGCAGTCTGGCTCTGAATGATTAACTGGAAAGTCATATTTTGTTTTAATAAATAACCTTAACAGATATTTTACTAATGTTGCAGCAGGGAGACAGTCCAGAGGAAATACCTGTACGTGAACCACATCCAGTATGAACAAATCAAGAATGAACTCCACTCGAGATCTCAGCCAATATAACAGATCTTACATTCTAGAACTCAAATGAAATTATGATTTTCTTTTGATATCATTTACCCCATTTCCACTGGCACATAAAAAAAAAACTTGGTTTTGAGTGTATCCAATTCAAGTTAAAACAAGACCAGATGCTCCAAAATAAGAAATCGACCCCAAAGTTAGAAATTTATTCCACTGCATCACAGTGTTCTATATAAAATTCTTCACTATTTTGTCTAAGTAAATTAAAAATAAAACACTGAAAACGTTTTAGTGTTTTAGATTATATTTAACAGTGTTATTAAAACATTAGTTTTTACACTAACATTAAGTTTTAGATGATGCAGTTAAATATCCAATCCACTATATACAATATCAAATGATACTTAAATGTATACACATACACACACACACACACACACACACACACACACACACAGTGGGTATAAAAAAGTATCACACCCCTTTAAAATACATTTTGTTGCTTTGCAGCCTGAAATGAAGACGGGTGTCCGTCTTCATTTCAGGCTGCAAAGCAACAAAATATGATTATTTTAAAGTTTTTGTTTATCATATTTTGTTGCTTTGCAGCCTGAAATGAAGACGGGTGTCCGTCTTCATTTCAGGCTGCAAAGCAACAAAATATGATTATTTTAAAGTTTTTGTTTTTTCCAGCTGTATTCACTCAGTGCAACTAATAACATCCAAGTGAAAGATATCTGAACATTAATTTAAAATTTTTACAAAATAATAATAAAAAAAACAAAATCACTGAGTTGGAAAAAGGATCACCTCCTTGTATCAGTATCTTGTTGAACCACCTTTTGCTTTAATTACAGCCTTTAGTCTGTTGGGAGATGTCTCTACTAACTTTGCTATGCTTTACTGGAGGAATGCTGTTATTTGGATGGTGAGCTGTATTGGATTTCCGCCAGACATATCGTTTGGTGTTGAGGCCAAATAATTCCATTTTAGTCTCATCTGCCCCAGAATCTTCAAGGTGAGTTTTGGCAAAGCCAAATTAATAATTAAAATAATTAATTATTTTCCTAATTAATGCTGTACAGTTGCTTTGACACAATCTGTATTGTTAAAAGCGGTATATAAATAAAGGTGACTTGACTTGACATGCACACAATGACCACTCTTTGTCATAAATTCCTGCAACTGCTTCAGAGTTGCTGTAGGCCTCTTGGTCGCCTCTCTGACCAGTTTCCTCCTGGCTCTTTCATACAGTTTGGAGCCACTTCTTAATAATAGACTTCACTGTGCTTCTAGGAATTAATAAAGCCTTTGAATTTTCTTTTTTAATAAATATTTTTTTGATCCATCTCCTGACTTGTGCCTGTCCACAACTTTATCCCGGAGCTCTTTTGACACCCATAGTTTTGTCTTGCCACCCATAGTTGATTGTTTGCTTCAGCTGCACTACCAAGGACTGAAATGCTCCAGGAAAGCTCTTTTCATGCTGAGCTAATCAAAATTAGTGAATCATAGACAGCGAAACCGGAGTTTTTGGCTTGTGACGTCGGAGCATGCGCTGTTATCGCCGCCTACTAGGCATGGGCCGATTACTGGTTTCAAGGTATACCGTGATTTGAAAATTTCACGGTTTCAAAACCGCTAATATTTTCCGTTATACCGTTCCTGCGGTATGCTCTGTTTTTCATGTCCTCCTCAAAGACTGAAAGTGTAGGAATCCCTCAGGTTGAGTGCAGTGTAGAGAGTAACACGAGCCTCCTCCTCCTGTTGGTGCGAGCCAGCGGTCAGTCACATGTGTGTAGGATGGCCGAACTTAAGGGTGATTCGGTTTTTTATATTTGTATTTCTTTCTGACATGTTGGTGTTATATGTGACCCTGGACCACAAAACCAGTCATAAGGCTCAATTTTTTTAAATTGAGATTTATGCATCATCTGAAAGCTATAAATAAACTTTCCATTGATTTATGCTGTGTTAGGA
>NW_015654491.1:563969-564431 GCF_001515625.1 Sinocyclocheilus rhinocerous
GATTTGAAAATTTCACGGTTTCAAAACCGCTAATATTTTCCGTTATACCGTTCCTGCGGTATGCTCTGTTTTTCATGTCCTCCTCAAAGACTGAAAGTGTAGGAATCCCTCAGGTTGAGTGCAGTGTAGAGAGTAACACGAGCCTCCTCCTCCTGTTGGTGCGAGCCAGCGGTCAGTCACATGTGTGTAGGATGGCCGAACTTAAGGGTGATTCGGTTTTTTATATTTGTATTTCTTTCTGACATGTTGGTGTTATATGTGACCCTGGACCACAAAACCAGTCATAAGGCTCAATTTTTTTAAATTGAGATTTATACATCATTTGAAAGCTAAAAGCTTTCCATTGATGTATGGTTTGTTAAGATAGGACAATATTTGGCCGAGATACAACTATTTGAAAATCTGGAATCTGAGGGTGCAAAAAAATCTAAATACTGAGAAAATCGTCTTTAAAGTTGTCCA
>NW_015654491.1:569706-570876 GCF_001515625.1 Sinocyclocheilus rhinocerous
CTTTCCATTGATGTATGGTTTGTTAGGATAGGACAATATTTGGCAGAGATACAACTATTTGAATATCTGGAATCTGAGGGTGCAAAAAAATCTAAATACTGAGAAAATCGTCTTTAAAGTTGTCCACATGAAGTTCTTAGCAGTGCATATTACTAATCATAAATTAAGTTTTGATATATTTACGGTAAGAAATTTACAAAATATCTTCATGGACCATGATCTTTACTTAATATCCTAATGATTTTTGGCATAAAAGAAAAATCGATAATTTTGACCCATACAATGTTTTTTTGGCTATTGCTAAAAATATACCCAAGCTACTTAAGACTGGTTTTGTGGTCCAGAATCACATATTTATAACACTATAACACTTGGATGTTATAAATTGCACTGAGTAAATACAGCTGGATAAAACAAAAACTGTGTCCATCTTCATTTCAGGCTGCAAAGCAACAAAATGTGATTATTTTAAAGGGAGTGATTCTTTTCTATACCCACTGTATATATATACACACAAGCAGAAAATCGTATGAGCAAAGCCCAAAAGAAACAGAAGCATGATATTTATGATGCCAATGGAAAGCATGCACTTAAAGGGCTCATCGTTTCAGTTGTGACACAGGGTCAGTTCCCTGGACACAGATTACGTCTCGCCTTGGATTAAAAATTCTCAATTTTCTAAATCTTGTTTGACAGAATAATCCAGGGCAAAGATTAATCTGTGTCTAGGCAACTCCCTGGACTTTTCATGTTGTGAATCCTTGAGCCCTGAAATTCACCTTGCCAAATAAATATTCTGATGCTGATTTGCCTATATTGTAAATCCTTTTATTATGATGTAATAGTGAGCATTCACCGTGTTTCCTTGGAAATGACAAAGGCAGGGATTTGGAATATTTCCAAATTGAAGGATCTGACTCATATCTATTTCTTAATGTCCCTAAATATAATTTATGGTGCATTAATTATATTTGCTAAACCATGGCTTCTCCAAGTTAATAATCAGCCATGGAAGACCCAAGGTCATCATCCTTCATGAGCTGCTTTTTTTTCCTTCATCCAAGCAAAGCTACAAGAGTGACATCGGAAAAAAGGTTAATTGCTCTCCTGACCACAAACAGGCTGAAATAGGCTTAATATTACCAAACTGAAAAATGCCACCAGTATACA
>NW_015654491.1:570998-603354 GCF_001515625.1 Sinocyclocheilus rhinocerous
ATATATATATATATATATATAAAATGGCAAATAATTAAAAGTTAATGAACAGAATTTAATATTACTGTCTTCTGGCTGCTATATTTGAATCCCAGAAGCATAATTATGATCACAGAAGGGGATGAAAGGAAGGAAAGAACAAAAGAAATTATGGACAGAGAGATGAGTCTAAGAGAGATGAAGCTAAGTTCAGAAAACAATTATCAGCCTACTGTTTACTGCATACTGCGCTAAATACCTACTGTTTTTTAAATGAAATAGAATACATAATGCAACAATAAACAGTTCAAACTGTTTGTATGCTACACTGTCATCACATAACCTCATTATGTGAAAGTTTGAGTGTCCACTTATCACTTTTATTAGCAACTACCCTGAGATGTGACATGAAAGGCAGTTGAAAGGAAAAAAATCAATCAATCAATTTTACTTTTTGGCTCCCTCAAAATAAATAAATAAATTCAGCCACAAGTAATCTTCCATATATCATGAAATTTTAGTGATTGTTTCTTGCAAACAATTTTTTTTCTTCAGAATGCACACCTAATTTGGAGAAAGATGCTTTTTAGAACCAGATGGTGTCAGATGGTTGCTAACCAATCAATCATCCTTGACCCATTGGTTAAAAATCATGTTACTTCTCCATTTATTCCATGAAAATGTATCATTGCATTGTGAAATACTGTTTCACGCTTAGTATGATCTGTTGCACAGCTACTGCACACATACTACTGCAAAAATATCAAGAGTAGTTTGTCAATATGGTATTCCAAACATACATCCTCCTGATGATAAGAAGAGACTCAAAGGCGTGTGTCCTCCAATCACAGATGATTCCCAGGTGACCTCTGGTTTCAAAATTCTACTTATCAGCAGCCACAGACTAACCACTGAAAGATGAGAGGACACAGAATGACAAATGTGTGTGTGAAGAGTGAAAGTGAGAATAGATAAAGACTACACACATCCTACACAGCAAAGAAATAAACAAATTATTAATTGCAGGAAAATGAACTCCAGAGGCAGAGGAGGTTCCTCGCTACTTGACGAATGCCGTGATAATGCTAATGCTTTTTTTCAACACTAACTCGGTTTCAAATCTAATACTCAACTCCAAATATACATATAAAATTGCAAGAGTAAAACATTAATATAGCCTTACAAAAATGTACAGTATGTAACCTCCTATGCAGGTTTTGCTAAGCCCATAAAGCTTTTAACCTAACTAAACAGGACCATCTGTTTTTGAGGTTTTACCCTGACAAAATAAATTACTATTAACCCCAAGTTTGATGCAGAACATTGCATTGGTGAGGATTTTTTTTTTTTAAATGTCTGAACAGGATCCACCAACAATCAACAGGATTTGGAGAGCCTGAAAATTTTTTAAAGGGGTCATATGATGCGATTTCATTTTTTCCTTTCTCTTTGGAGTGTTACAAGCTCTTGGTGCATAAAGAAGATCTGTAAATTTGCAAAGACTAAAGTCTCAAATCCAAAGAGATATTCTTTATAAAAGTTAAGAGTCAGCCACACCTACCTAAAACGGCTCGTTCGAACACGCCCCCACATATCTACCACACTATGTGGGAAGATTTGCATAACACCGCCCAAATGTTCACGCAAAAAAAGAAGGCGTAACTTAATAATGTTCTTTTTAGCAGCATCATATGACCCCTTTAAAGCTCTGTGACTGAGCTGATCAAACTGAACACAACAAGGGAAAGCAACACACTTTATAGTTTCAGGGCAAACAAAATGACTATATTTGTAACCGAAGGAAACAACTCCGCATGCTACAAATTCTCACAAGCCAGTAATCTGAATGAACATACAACGTTGAGCAGTTGCTGAAAGAAAAATGGCTTTGTTTTTGTGTTTAACTTGTTCTATTAGCAATAGAACTGTTCTTTGAGTGTTAAAGAATAGACTGGAAAAAGTAAAGATAAATATGTCAATGTAATGTTTTCCAAAGAAGGGAGCAACCTAGTGATATTTGCTCTGAGGTGACATCCATTGAGAAAGGTTAGACCTCCACAAACCAGTCCAGTTCACAGAAACGACACCTTGTCAATGTTCATTCCTTTATTCACTAGGCATTTTTCCCTAAGGGTCCCCTGTGGAGGCCATCTTGGTGAAGGCTTTCATGTTTTCTACAGTGTTCCTGCACCTCACAGACTCGTGCAGGGAGGAGGAGGGGGGGGTCACTTTCTCTGTCAGGTTGCTTACAAAGCTTGATTCACTTCTGGGAGCCCTCAGGGATATAATGCTATAGTCTGAACAGTAAATAATATATTAGAAGCAAAATCTGTCAATTTCTTCTTAATTTCAGAGTTTGCTGGTCCGCCTCTGCCATGCAGGATTCAGCATAGCAAGACATGAGCTACTTATATAATATGACACATCGAAAGTATATTTTAGCCTGGTGCTGTGGGCTTCTATTTAGAGCAAGTGCACTTTGTTGCAGTCTTATCTGAAGGGAAGTTGTAAATAATTCTCCTGTTGCAAAATGGCGTCTGAGTTGTTGAGATGTCTGAAGTAATTACAGCATATTTATAATGGACAATGCATACCTGGACCTTGTCTCACTTTGCTTTGTTTGCGTTTTTGGAGGCTTCTGAATGTCAGCTCATACTTGGGGGCTATAAGGCGAGCAGCATACTAACCAAATTTTCCATTGATTGTCGGTCATACAACAAATGGGTTTTGAAAACTCTGCTAACTCAAGTCCTGTTCCCAATTTGAATGGTTCTAGCCATCATGATATTAGTGATGTTTGCTTATTAAAATATTTTACACATGAAGAAATGGCTTTTTTGAGAAAACTGCAGTCATATCAATAGCCTAACATTACAACTAGCGCACACCACGACAACAACAAATGACTTAGTGTTGTCAAAAGTAATGATACCAGCTTTTTCTGCACTAGTACAGAGTACCGAGTAATGAGCACTCTGTGAAGAATGTCAAGAGTTTCCATTTAAAATGTGTTTTTAGCATTGAGCAGCATTGTACCCATTCACAGACGTGAATGTGTGAATGCAATGGTCAATCAGAGACATTTAAAAGGGATAGTTCACCCAAAAATGATTTACTCACCCTCAAGCCATCCTAAGTGTATATAACTTTCTTCTTTCAGACTAATACAATCGAAGTTATATTATACGTCCTGGCTCTTCCCAGCTTTATAATGGCAGTGAATGGTGGTCAAGATTTTGAAGCAAAATAAAGTGCATCATTACTAAAACATTCAAGTGGAGTCATGTCTTAGGAAACAGCAAGAATTCAGTAACAAGAGTCAGGTGCAACACTGCCTGCCGCAAATGACTTGGTTAGCATTGTAAAACGTGTCGTGAACTGTTGAGAACTACCAGGAACCAAATGCAAAAAAAAAAAAGACAAAAACAAATTACAGATATTGTGTAAACATAAATCACAGACTAAAGGAAGCCCCCTACAAACAACAAGCCCTCAGGGTGGTCAATCATTGTGTCTACAGAATCAGCTTGATTGACAACCCTGATTGATTGTTTTTGTGTTAGTGTGACCACTTGTGTTAGAAAACCTCAAGAGATTTAAAAACACTACAGATGAATTCTGAAGCCACTTTGCTTTTCTGCTGTCCTTCAATGATGAATTTACTGTAAATAGACTTTCAATTAAATCACAGCCTATATTTATCGCGCTAACAATAAATTCAGAGTCCACATCCACTTCGAATATAAGTAAATCAGCTTAGGTATGCTCCTGGATCATATCTGGATTACATTTGTCAGAAGAACACTTACAGTTTTTTTCAATTGCTAACAAGTGTTTACCAATACTTATTTTTCTAAACTCTTAACACAGCAACACACCTACATCACACAATTAGCTAAATAGTAAATTTTCTGGCCAAAACCGCATTTTGTTAAATAATAACTCTACATTTCAAAATGCTGAATACGTTTTTCTACATATACTAACTCTATCAAAACACAGCAAACCCGATTCAAAATCGAGTCATTCGGTCAAAACATTAGCACTAGTTTCTATCCAACAGAAACATATAGTCAATCATAGCACAGTGACTGTCAAAATACTAACAGTTGATGGCTTTACAAAAACAGCATTACTTGTCATGTTTCAGTTCTACCTGCATATAATAGACAATTTTGTAATTTAGCCTTCAGTTTACCTTCAACTGAAACTCATTTTACATTTGTAAGTGTTTAATGTGTTCATTCTTGGCAACATACTATCTAAAACTGAATGAGTCATTACTTTATGTCACTGAATAAAAAAAAACAGTATAAAGAATAAACAGAATAAAGTAAAAACAGTAACTGTGACCTTTATATCTCATAATTCGGACTTCTATTACTGGAATTGCAAGTTTACGTCTTGCAATTCAGAATTTATCAGAATTGTGAGATACTGTAAATTCACAATTGCAAGAAAAAAGTCAGAATTCTGAGATAAAGTCACAATTACCCTTACCCTTTATATTCCATGGCAGAAATAAGCTTTCATAGGTTCCACATATGGGAAAAAACAAACAAATAAACAAACATAAAAATGCAGTCCAACACACATTCTCACTTCTCTCCCATACCTCTTCTCCCTTTTTTCTGATCCAAATACTTCTATACCTCCTACAACTATTCCTCTCCCAGGCATTATTTTTTTCTCTCTCTCTCTAATTCTGTGTTGTTCTGCATCCACAAAACCAATTCAAAGAGGTAGCTTTATACTATATTTAAAGGTAGGGCTGTCGCAATAACCGCAATATCACAATACCGTGCTATTGACGAGCAAACCGCAGAGGAATGCAAGAACCGCAGCAACCGCGATTTTTGCGTGTTTTCTTTTTTTGTAAGGTTATCCCCTTCTCGTTTTACACTTCATGCATGTGGACTGAATATTAAACAAGACTTTGAGCTTTGTAACTCTGCAGATCTTATACATGCACAAATAGCTACATAACATACTAAAGAAAAGGAAAAATAGAAATCGCATCATATGACCCCTTTAAGGTTCGGAACATTGGGTCTTCATTTCTGACATGCTGTGTTTAAGCATTTGTAAATAAGACTAAAAACATCCATGATTTTGGTTTTGGGTAAGCTTGTATGAAAAGATGTAAGCATTTTAGAAACATGGTAATTGACTGCATATTGTGTGAAAATAACATGAATTGTGTTAATTGTATGGTCACAACAGATGGCTGTTGTGCCTATTGTGTTTAGAGTTTTGAAAATGTGACTAGAGATTGGACAAAAGGATGTTAGCAATTGAAAAAATCTGTAATAAGAGGGATTATAAACCAGCAATCCAGAGTGTTAATAGGGATTGTGTCAGAGTTACTGCCTCAGCGCCGCTATAAGCTACACATTAGTATAACTGGGTTCACCATTCATTGTGTAAATCCAAACTCATTAAACAGGAGAATGATAGACGATGAAAACACATGAACTCAACTTCCTTAGGGTGTGAACTCAATTTTTGACAAAGGTCAAATCAATAATATTTGGTGACAGGTGGAATATATTTAAAACCTCCTGAGCATATAATAACTTCAGTTTTGTACATTACACCACTGTTTAGTGAAGTCCAACCAAGTTCTCTTGGGCAATGCAAAACAGAGATGACTTGATCTCAGATGAATTAAACCAGTACATCAAAGAAAACTGGTCTCTCATCAATGAGCAGCCTTAAAGGCTTTTAAAGAAGTGAAATCCAGCATATTCTGGGGAATCGCTTACATGAGGAAGTTGAAAAGGAAACAGTTAGGCTTCAGATGAATGTGTTTGTTTCCATGTGCAATGATCCACTACTAAGAATGATAAAGAGAAACACCAATATTAAATGGTACTCATAAGTTATGTAACAATAAATGTCTCCAACCAAGTTAGCACTGCAAGGTACTAACTAAATCCAAATCAAAGGTGAGTCTGTCCAAGCCCATGGTCCTTATGCTATGGAGGGATCTGACCATGAAAGCACACCAGGTACTGCAGTGAGTGATAGACTACAAACCAACCTACGTTTTCATATAGCCTTCAGGCTAGATATTAGTACAGATATTAACAGCCAGAGGCAACATATATAGATTGAGCATGTTTATTTCCGTAATTCTGGACAAGGTTTTGTAAACATAATTATCCTCGTATTCTTGGAAATGTCTTTAAAGCATGACAGACATCTAATCACATTCCAAGGTGAAGACATGCAGTCCGGCACGTCAGTGTTTGCTTGAGGCACCACATTCAGCCATTTGACATTGGGGAGGTCTGAGACGACTACAGGAGCCAAGATAGGCCAAACAAGCACTGCTACAATGGAATACCAATGAAATGTGTGCACTTTTGATTTATTGCACATCAGTGTGACCCTGTCTGGCCTTGTCACACCTTAATTGGTTTAATTCATTAATTTACTTCATTCCGCCTGAAGACTTTCACAAAGGATAATGGCATTCGACTAACATAACCATTCAATTAACACGTTAAGCTTATCAACAATATTTTGATCTATTTAAAATACTTTTAGCACTGTGGAGCTGACTATTTTGACTTCCCTCTAGACAAAAAAAAAAAAAATCTGGATGCCTATACTGACAGCATTGTTCTTGTGTGATGTTCTTTAAAGATGTATCTTTTAATAGCCTTAGCAGACTACTGAACCATACACACATTGCAAAATCATTTTAAAATTATGTTTGCCTAATGATAACAATTTAATGAGGCATGACTGACAGGAGGAAAGACAATAGACTGGACTATTGTAATGCACTGCTAGGTGGTTGTCCTGCATCTTCAATAAACAAGCTACAGGTAGTCCAAAATGCAGCGGCTAGAGTCCTTACCAGGTCAAGAAAATATGATCATATTACCCCAATTTTACAGTGTCTGCACTGGCTACCTATTAAGTTCCGTATCAGTTACAAAATATTATTACTTACCTATAAGGCCCATAATGGGTTAGCTCCTGCGTACACTTGGCTGGAACAGCAGCTATGCTAATTATGGCTCTATTTGTTTCTCTGTTTTTGCCACGGGATTGACTAGGATTGTAACTAGGATTTACACAAGCTTCAGTCTGGATCCAGAACACCTGAGAAGAGATGATGCCAACCCCTCAGAGGACCTCAGATGATGCCAACCCTGAAACAACATACAGAACTACCACATTTTGCTATAAGTTTGATTGCATCATATAATAATTGCTGTTAATAGTGTTTATCATCTGTTTGATTACGTCTTTAATTGATTTTTCCGTACATTTCTGCCATATGTACATTAACTGACAGTCACCACTGATAAGCTACTACTAAATATTGTAGAAACCTAATTTGCTGTAAAGTTGCTTTGCAACGATTTGTATTGTGAAAAGCGCTATACAAATAAACTTGAATTGAATTGAAAGACAGGTGGTTACTTTGTGGATGTGTACTGTATGTTTGTTCTTCCTGCGTTACATCTAACTGTGTTTCAGAAGTATTTAAAGACACAGACAGACAGACGGACAGTTGGATGAACGTCTGTTTGTCTGTCTGACTGACCAACCAACCGACAGATAGAGATGTTATTATATTTATTTTGAGCATGTTAGACAAATCTAACACAATGACTCGTGAGGCTGTGAAAGCGTGTTGTGCAGCATAGAAAGTGACAGACAGGGAAGAGTATGAGTGTGCGTGTGTGGAGGTATGAGACTGAGGAGAGACAGGAAAAGTACAATGAATGGGAAAGAATGAGGAAAATGGACTTTGTAAGAAAGACGGGTCGGCCTAAATTTTCAGGGATCACTTCACTTCTTCAGAAGGTGTTTTAAATCCTTTCATATAAGGGCATAGTGCACTCCACCGCATCTCTCTTCCCTCCTTCCTTTAATCTGATCCTGGCAAATTCTCTCACGCAGACATAGACACACACAATCTGAAACTCTTTTTCCAAAGACAGGAATGGACACTGTGTTCTTTGCTGCCGTTTCCACACTATTAAGGGCCGAACAGTACTGATAAGACCTAATACATTAAACATGAGCTGCTCTTATCACTATTTGACACGAGCATGCCGTCTGTCTGTGGACACCTGTGAGTTAAAAGCACTGGCCAAATCAAAATGCATAAAACATTTTGTGCACTTTGGTTATTGGCCCTTGCATTATTGAATGAGAGGCTCTTCTGTAAAACAATGTCAAACGTGATTACCTTATAAATAATATCAGGCATATATGTAGGGGAGACCAGAGCTAGTTGTCACACTGGGAATTTTTCAGAAATTTCTTTTTTTTTTTTTATTATTGGGGTAAGTTGTCATGTATGTTTTATATGGTGTAATGTCACACAGTTAACTAATTACAAATTATGCATGCAAAAAATGGCTTAATGTTTGTGTATTTTACGTTTTGCAGAGTGTTGTGCTACAAAAATTGCTATATTTTTTACATTTAGATCAGAAGTCATTAGGCCTGTGTTAGGCTATTTACACCCATAGAGTGAGACAACATGCCCCAATAGTGGTCAACATGTCCAAACGTTATCCAATAAACTAAAGATAAAATCATAAACACATTTTCACAGAAAACACAGCACATGAGGTTCAATATGTAAACCTTATCTGTTATGCATAATGGCACATTACTTGTTGATAGTGCAGACTAACTGTTCTAAAGGGAGAATACATTGATTGACATCTCATTAATGTCAGAACATTCCTTCACTACACCCCCGCCCTCATCTTGTAAAAGCTTCCGACCCTGTGCGCAAAGGCGCGAGCGAACTTTCACCGCATTTAAGGGATGTTTCAGAGCTATTTTAGTTCACCCTATCACGCTTTCGGATTTCCCGAAACAAACAAAATATCTGCGGATGAGCACGTCTGGCACCCGGGTTATTATAACACATCACTCATCGCTTCTCCCCCGCGAGATGGTTCATCAGCACACAGTTGCGCTTGCTCTGCTCACCAATAACAAGGCAAATGACAATAAATCTCGCAAAATGGGCAAGTAATTAAACATCTACATACTTTAAACGATTTAAAACACTGAGACAATCGTCGTGCGTCAATCATTATGTATAAAGGTTTTATACAGTGCTGGGCAAACCAAAAAAAATGTTGCAAGCAAAGTTACCAAATACTCCACGGAAAGGTGCAATGTGTAAACATAAGATATAAGCTACTTAATATTTTTATAAAGCACACAGGATACTATGGTACAGTTATACATCATTTGACAATGTTATACTTTGACATTTACGATGTAGGCTAAAGCTTATACATTTACCATGATAGAACAGCAAGTACTTCAAAAATACCATATTAAAAGTCAATGATTATGCAAAATCTCTTTAAGTGCTTTCGTGTTTTGATGCCTTGATATTCTTTCGTTTGGAAAACGTATTTACCTGCAGTCGTTCACAAGCTGCACGTGCAGGTGTTGAACTTAATAAACACCTTCTTCGTCGCTTCCAATCTATAGTTTGCGTTTGAAGGTTTGATTTAAATTGATTGTATGCAAATATCCACTTTATTCAGCGGTCATTTTGCTCTCCGTGTTCGGTAAAGTACTGACAAACCGCTCCAAATGATTCAGTGCGCCAGTGAGCCGTCCAAATGAATCGGACCGATTTGCGAACCCTTTTATACCGAGTCGTTAAAGGAACCATAGACTGTATGAAAAGAAACCCACTCAAAAGATTCATTCGCGATTAAGGAATCGCTAGGTCTGATTCCAAACAGCCGACAGCAAACACGGGGCAAGAATTGATTTGTGTAATAATTCCGTCGAAACATTTTAGAAAGCTTAATCAATTCGCGATTAAGGAATCGCTAGGTCTGATTCCAAACAGCCGACAGCAAACACGGGGCAAGAACTGATTTGTGTAATAATTCCGTCGAAACATTTTAGAAAGCTTAATCAACAAAATAGTTTTATCTGCTGAAAAGCTTCTTGATTAAAAAAAAAAAAAAACAGCAACGCTTTCATTACCTACTGAGAAATGTAGCCTAATTAAATAGCTTGCAATAGTTACGGTGGGTTACTGCCCTACACTGTTTTTGTACATAATAAGGAAAATTATATTCGGGTTGATTAATAAAATAAATTCAGTCAATTTTAGAAACACATTCCAACAATCACATTAACCAGTCTGCACCAATATATTTTTTTCAGAAACAATTTTGAAACTGTAAAATACAACAGCTTTACTGTGCATGCAGAGTATCATTTATTAATTCTTTACGTTGTTATTATTATTAACACTGCTTACCTTACAAGCTAGAGCTCACTGAAAGGTAAAGAATAAAGATGCTCAGAGAAAACTTGTTCTTGTCAGTCCTCTATTTTTTTGGTAGATCCACTAAAAGCGCGTTGTTCCTCTCCAGAAATGCACGGCTTGTCCTCGATCGTCCGTTGCTTTCCAGATATTTGCGTGTCGGTTCCCCGTATCGCCATGGTCATTAATTGCCAGGCCACTGGAATCTCACGGAGCGCACGAGAGGAAGGCTTCTCCCGTCGCCTGAGCGTGATTGGCTAGAGTGTCAGTGACGCACCAGCAGGTGGCAGAGCGTTCATATAAGACACCAACACATTCATAAACTGACAATTTTAGCTTTTGCAACAGCAAACATATCTTGGATATTTATGATAAATGTACTTTACTTGCCTTTCTATGTAAAAAGTAAATTTCTTACCAGCACTTCCTTTAAACAGCAATTTAGTCTATAGGGGACAGTATTTATTCAATGTTTCAATATATATATATATTGATTATCCATTTATTATTTCAATTGTTATTGTCATGGAAACAAACAAAAAAACTTTACTTTCATCTAAGGCTAAGAACAGCTTTTTAAAAAGAGATTTTAAATGAGTTTGTTTCAGATCTTCCATTCACATTATGACAAATAAGAACTAATTACCATGCATACTCGAAGAACAGCTGTAAAAGGGTTGTTTTAATGATGCCCAATTAAATGAATATTAAATTTTTCCACAGTTTGTCTTTTGTGTTCAGAGCATGTTAGAGATAATAAACATATGGACCCCTAAGTAGTGGACAATGTAACATTTACTCGAATATGCAGCTGGCTTATTCCTGATTTAATGTAAATAAATACTCCAAGAAGGAAATTGAATGTAAAAAGAGCTTATAGAGGAGCTGATGACTGACTGTGTTTAGTTTACCATGGGGTATTTTACTGTTTGATGTGATCCCTTCAATAAACCATATAAATATGTTAGACTGAACTCCCATAAAAACCAGGAGCTGTAATTTCTGGATGTATAGTTTTGTTCACTGTATATCTTTTCACCAATTATTTATTTTAGCGCATGTTAAAAGAATGTACCATTTTATACATATTCCATTTGTTATTTGTGAGTCTGTGATATTGAACAAACCTGTCCAAGGCACTGTGTTTTTATTCATTTCAGAACGAGAAGGTCTGGAAAGAGTGAAGGGGACGCTCTACTGCTTAGATAAAGATTCAAAGTCAATTCCTCTGTCTACAATCCCAATGATTATTCACCTCAGGGAGAAAGCCAAAGAAAAAGATGGAGTAAGAGGGGTGTGAGCCGAGCAACAATGTGAAGGAAAAGAAGGAAGAGACATTGGGATTATTGATGTGAAAAGAAAGTGGAAAGGAAGAGGATCAAACTCAAAAATCAGACTGTGATAACTGCATATCAAATGTCCTCTCTTATTCTCTGTCTTGCTCTTTGGGACTAATTATGTCAGAAATTGGTGTCTTTCCAGGAAATTGAATATCTTTTCACCTACAGAGTATTAGCTTGGCAAACACTATTGTCATAAATGACTTACAGTGTCATTGCAAGTTCAACAAACTTGTTTCCCTGACAACTTAACCACCAGACGTCTCCACAGTGAAAGGCTGATCTCCATATACAGATCACCACCTGTGTCCACGCTGTCATCAAGGCAAGTAAAACACAGACGCACAGATGCACCATAAAGATAGTTTGCAATTAATTAGGCCGTAGATCACTGTGTCTGGCTCAAGACATCAGGAGTAGCCCTTGAAGCAGTGAAAACTAATAATTAAAAATCAAATATGTGATATGATATGCAGTGTCCTTAAAAACTGAATGTCAGTGCATTCTAAATTATTGCCACTGTATTGAAAATGATTGTGCTCACAGAAGGGTAAAAGCCACTGACTTACACTGGTAAATTTTCAGACAGTTAAGTCATATGCCTTCTGTATGTGCCACTAAATAGAATTTCTCCGAAATGAACGATGAAAGCGCTATGCTTTGATCTGCAGTTATTTTACATGCAATAACTTTCTCTTTTCTCTCCCTCTCTCTCTCTCTCTCTCTCTCTCTCAGCATGAAGAATTGTTCATTTTTATTACTTTAAGAAAAAGAGAGTTGCTCCTTGAACTTGGGTTGCATCAGAGTACAGCAGAAAAGTTGTTTGATGAAGTGCTCTGACTCACTGGGGAAAGTCAGAATGATTATTGACTAGAATCAGTCAGATACAGAAATGATAGAAATGCTATTATTAGAATTAGCCATCATGCCTGTGGTCACTTACACAGTCTGTAGAGGTTGGCTGGTGCAAACCCTGCCTGATTTCACATTATTCAGGGCAGTCTGAATTATTATGATCTCACTGGAAAAGCTGTTTATAAGAGTCCAGCACTCACTTGTTTAGCGTCATCATTTTAACCATGTCCATTTGCCTGCCTCTCTATCATGCCTCCCACAAGCTGCTTCTTGCATTATTGTCAATATATAGTTTAATAAACAGTAATTTGATCATAGACTGTTTTCATCATGAATTATTGAATTAAGGTGTGCATTATCACTTTCAGCAGTAGGAAACATCTCTAAAGCAAAGAAAAAACCATGGAGAGAATTAAATTAGCTTCTCTGTCTGTGACATTTCGGACATTGTGTGCATAGATCCTGGCCAATTTGATGATTCAGATTAATGCAAGATATTTTAGTGAAATCAACTTTATTCTCACTTTTGCTCCCTCTGTGAATTTAAAAGTATTGTTGTAAAATTATTCTTATAAAATCTATATTACTCTATCAAAATTTCAACTTTAGTTAAAATATCTGTAATCTGAAAACCTCATGAAATCAAAAATAGAGTTTTATGGCTTTGAGCATGCTGCCTATATACTGTATATGCCAGTGTACTAAAAAAAGGCAAATTATTCACATTTAGTTTAGTTTTAGTCTTTCTCATCTAGGAAATGAACTAAAACTACTGATGACTTATTTTGAACTTCTCTCCAATAAAATACACTAAATGACATACTTTGTATTTAAAGATAATCTGAATTGGAGAACATTAAACCTTTTATCGCAACTGCCCATTAAAGGGGTCATATGATGCGATTTCAATTTTTCCTTTCTCTTTGGAGTGTTACAAGCTCTTGGTGCATAAAGAAGATCTGTAACGTTGCAAAGACTAAAGTCTCAAATCCAAAGAGATATTCTTTATAAAAGTTCAGAGTCAGCACGGCCGGGACACGGCATCAACAGTATGTGAGGGGCGTAACGCTTGAGGTATTCGGCCAATCACAACGCATTAGATAGCTGGCCAATCAGAGCACACCTCGCTTTTTCAGACCGATGAGCTTTGTAAAAATCGACGCGTTTCAAAAAGGTGGGGCATAGAGGAGAAACAATAATGTACAGTATGTGGAAAATAATGTGTTTTTTTTACTTTAAACCGCATAAACACATTTCATTACACCAAATACACAAAATACTGTTCTTTTTAGCAGCATCATATGACCCCTTTAAGACCACTTATGTAAAAGTGTTAAATAGTTAAAGCGGAGGACAAGCTGAGATGGATGATTTTGTAATTTTCTTGTAAGGAAATTCTCAGTGGTTACTGAATGTGTGTGGCATCTTCTTAGCAGTTGTTTGATAGAGTCATCACCATTTTCAGGAGTCACCTACATGAACAAACACATGTGAAGACATGCATGCACATGCATATATCTGCAGACACTCAAACAAAGGCATAATCGGACATAATTTCAATCCCTATAATTACCTGCTACATCTCAGAGTCTCACTAGAATATCAAGGAGATCCAGCTGCTTCTGCACACACTCGCTGCAGCGGACTATGGGTAATGGTTCATCCTGCTTCTCATGCAGCATTTTGAGACTCTGAGGAATTAAACTTCCAGATCACATTCACCTTTTGCAGTCAGTTCAATTTCTCTCACTTGTGCATTCATGAAATTCAATTAAAATGAAAATGGATGAATGGTCGTAATGGGAAAATATTTGCGTTTTTTAATCTAAAAGGCTAAATTTTGCTCCACATCTTGAAAGCAAGAAAAAAAACTGAATTCACATTAACTTCAAAAGTATCTCTGCAGTGTGCTGTTCATCTGCCTCAATGAATTCTGGTAAAGACATCCAGGCAGGATTAAGCAGAAGGAAGCTGAAGCACTTGTTTGGACAGAAGACATTAAAGCGGAGGACAAGCTGTGAGCAGGTGGATATTTGTGTGCTTGCATGAATGCTTGTGTGTGTGCGTCTACGTCTTGTCCTGTCTCACCTTCCCCGGCACACATCTGGGTTGGTGTGTTGGATTCATATTAGTATTCTGTAAAGGCATTGGCGTACTGCAGGAGCAGGCTAATTCTCTTTGTAATGGAGAATAAGGCATAGCTGATGGAGTGGGAGAGGCCTCTGATCTGATTAACGTCTCAAAGAGCCCCTTGTGCTATCATAATGATGCTTTTTTCGTATGGTCAGAGACTTTATAAACAGTAGAAACAGATGAGACTGCACCTTGAAAGATGTACAACAGAAAGGAAGATCGGTGAAGTAGAGTAGGTCAGTCACAGGTAAAACATTCTCCTAAATTACCATGACAACAGAAAGCATTATTATTAGATTTAGTATTTGGTCAAACATAAAATATAGATAAGTCAGTGAGTGTATATGGATGGATGGATTGAAGCGACCTGAAAAAGTGATCCTGAATAACTTATCGACTTATTTCATTCAGGTGTTGACCAGAGTTGATTGTACATTATCCTGATTATTATAAGGAGCCTTTTGAAATATATAAATATGAGGAAATGAATACCCAGCATTTTTTAGAGTGTATATATAGCCTACACACATACACACACACACACAAAGTATTTTGAGAGCGTAGGAAGACTGACTCTATTATGTCATTTGCAGTGCTTTAACAAGCCCTAAAGATATCAGTTCTCTGATTCGTGGAAATTTCTTAGCTTTTTACCAGGAATTCCACTGTTAAGCATGATTATTTAAAAAAAACAACAACAAAAAAACAATGCAGACTGACGGCTTTTACAAAAGCATATTGATTAACAACCCTGCAGCTCACAGTAGGTCTGTCTATAAAGATTTATAAGTTATCATTAAAAATCAATTCCCTTTTTAAGAAAATGAATGGGATTTTCACTTCCGACTGTTGTACTCTATTAGCAAAGATCTGACTGTTGGATTGGTGCGACTGACCAATCAGATTTGAGTATTCAAAAGAGCTGCTTCCGAAATATTCATTGAAGGAAGGAAGGAAAGCGAGCAAGAAAGAAAGAAAGAGAAAGAACGAGCAACCTCAGATGAAAAAAATATCATCAGACACAACAATTAGTTTTATATTGTTTTGGCACTCTCATTTTTGCAAATGAAACCTGGGCCCCAGATTTGTGGTTAGCACAATCCTATTTGATTACACTGAACACGCTGCTGTTGTCTTTCTGTGTGGTTTCCACCCAGTCGAGATTTAATTGCAATCAGGGTTTGTTTTGCAGGGTAGGGAGTCAGAAACTAAACCCTTTGTTCCACTTGGTTTCGCCCAGAGCTGAACACTGCTGCAGAAATGTGTCTGCATGAGAGAGACAGAGAGATTGTGTGTCACTGTATATTTTTGTATATCACACTACCGATTATAAATAAACATACTGCAAATGGTAAAGAGCCACTCTGTGAGCTAGTAATGAATGAATGCAAGCAATCAAAGCAGGTTAGCAATGCATAGTGACATTTTCAAAACGTTTCCATATAGATTCCTATAACGGCTAGCATATTAAGTATTTTTTTTAAAAACAACAATGCTCCAAAAAAACAGCAAATGCACAAAAATATCTTGCTTTTATCCTGTCACCATCGGATAATCACTGAATGAGATCAGAAGCAGTCACAGGCTCTTCACAGGCTTTACTTTTTATAACAAATAAATGATATCCGTAGCACAAACCTATCACATAGGACTGTGACTCTTGTGCCAAAGATCTCTATTTATATGGAAATAGTCAGGAAGAAATTACCTTCATCACTGACACATCAGCTGCAAACCAAAACAAGAAAATAATTGGATTGGCTGGAAATGCTTGGTGCTGTTTGAACTGAGGAGGCAGTAGAGATTAGAACAGGCCAAGTTTAAAACAAAATCAAGCCAGAAATTTAATTAAGAAAGTTAATTGAATCTAAAATGGGAGAATCCATATTGGAAGTGATGTCTTTGGATGTAAAATGACCATAAATGTCTTGTGAACCCACCTGCAAACTCCAAAATAACAATCACTTTTGGTGGTGTGATATCTGTGGGCAGATCTGGGTTTTACTCTTACTGTAAGTGCCAAGACAGGTTTTTTAACAGATGGAGCATTCAAAGCATCACTTGAGGTGCCAGTGCCTCCATGCACACAAACTGGGACATACAGTGGTCTCAAATGGAGGTTGTGATGAAGCAGGACTTTTATTTGTCTCACAGCTGTTAGAAAAAAAACACATAATCAGGGCGTTCAATTTCCATGAACACGGACAAACCCTTCAGCTTAGACCCCCATGACTTTCATTCCAGTTCATAGCTATAGCTGGTCTCCCCCTTCAGTTTGAAAGCTTGTGTAATATCTCAAAATGAGGGTTAAAAACAAGGGTCAAAAACAAGTAAATGCATGTTGACGTAACCTCAAATATCTACATCACATCATAGTAAATAGTTCATCCCCTGTTGTCCTACTCACATCAAAATCCACCGATATATTTGTTTAGAACTGTTATGTACTGTTTTTGACAACTTTTTCATTGGAGAAAGAAATATTATAAATAGAGGACTCGCATTTTAGCCAGAAGTAACGGTTTGAAAAACATCTTAATGGTGGATTTATTTCACAAGACATTATTTGATGGACTGGAGTCGTGTGGATTATTGTGATGTATTTATCAGCTGTTTGGACTCTCATTCTGATGGCACCCATTCACTGCAGAGGATCCACTGGTGAGCAAGTGATGTAGGCTAATGCTAAATTGCTCCAAATCTGTTTCGATGAAGAAACACCTGGATTTCAATCCGTTGTTTTTGCTTGGACTGATTCCCTGTGTTATGACCTTTGCCTGTTTTTGGACTTTGATTGTAGATTACCCCTTTAATAAACACTGTGTCTGGATTAATTGATGTGTCCCGTACATGACCTCCCTTGTCCCATTTATTGACTCCTAGACTGATCTAATCACTGACTGATACAACAGCAACAGCAGCAGTGATCATCATGACAATTTGAGAATGATCACCGACACCTGTCATTATCTGGCCCATTCTTAACCTTGGACCTTATTCTTGAAACACAAAATGGCAAAAAGTGTCAAGCACCAAAAGCAGCCCATATTAAATCTATTAAGTTTTCTTTAATTGAAAAATATGATTTTTTTATATATACTATGTAGTATATACATACTATATATATATATATATATGTGTGTGTGTGTGTGTGTCCCTTATTCTGTCCCTTATAAACCACATTTGTCCCCTATTTTCCTTTTCTGTAGTAGGCAACCGTACTGTAGACATCGTCCGACGCCAATTTGGTACATTGCCCAACCCTACTGGATTCTCAACCTTCGTGTACCTGTGCAGTTTTATGACACCACCTTTTGTACAATTGCTTATTACCTTGAGCAAACCTTTATCCATAAATAACCATTTCAATTAATACCTCGCTGGATAGGAAGATCACCAACTGGTCAAGGGCACTATCAAAGCAATCAATAATACGGAAAAGCATATAAGCAATCAAAGACTTGCAAATATCACTGCTCACGCACACACTCCTATTGTGTGTCCTGGCATCAAGAATCACTTGTTTCAGCCCAAAGGAAACATTTACGCTCATAATTAGTTTATCTAATCAACATGTTTTGCAGAGCTGAGAAATAAACAGCTGTTTGCATGGCAGCGAATGGGCATAAATCTTTAAATATGAGATAGATTTACTACTCTGACAATTATATTTCCTTCTTGATTTGCAGTCATTAAGCATCACATTTGCCAAAACAGATTTGGGTCAGGAAATTACCGGCCAAACCGAATAAACATCAACTTTCTAAAATTGTCTACACATTTAAAATCTGATCTGATAAACCGTCTGAATATCCCTAATTGCAGTTTAACGTTTCAACTGTGGTTGACCATGACAAACAGTGTGGTAAGTGGTAAACCAAGACAGCTCTGATATCCGGTTGCGAGAGGGAAGCCGCTGAGCTTGAATAGGCTATTATCATGATGTGCTAAATATAAATCCCTAATAGAGATGAATTGGCTCTCTGTCTGGTGTTTGTTTTCTGATTGTGACGTGTATTGGCTGAGGCCAGAGGACAGGTTTTATTTTACATATCTGCTGGAGAGGAGGGTGGGAGTTTGTGGGCAGATATTGAGAAATGAGGGTGTCATCAATATCTTTGGGCAGAGATATAAGTGAAAACACACACACATAAAGTGACCAGTGAAACATAAAGGTGGTCTGTGAACACAGCTAAAGCAGATAGGATGAGATGAGACACACAAGTGCACATGTTGCACTAAGGTAGGAGATAGAGTTATATTCGTGTTGCTATAAATAAAAGCTCATTGGCCAACCTTTTTCACACCCTCACCTTAACTAATACTTTTATAGCTAAGGTCATTTGTTCTGTCTGGCCTTTTCTCCTCTCCATCTGCTCACTCTCTATCTTCAAAGGTCATTTTCACTCTTTCTATTTTCTGTTCTTTCAGCCTGCCTCTTTCAACATCTCTTTTCGCCATCTTATTTTGTCCACAACTTTTTTCTTTCTTCCTTACTTTTGAAAGAAAAAGTAACAGGTTGACACAGACACACCCTTTACGTATTTAAAAGTTATGTTATATGAACTTGAACCAAAGTTTAACTTTGATCACTTTCAGAGAATCTCAATTGTGGAATTGAGATATGAGTACTTGATTCAATAAAAAATTTAATATTATAGCTCTGAGGATGGATATTTTGATTAAAGTATTTACAGTCTATATACAAGTCTGAGACCACATTGAAAAACTGACTCAAAATCTCATTTTGAAACTTTTTTTTTTGTTAAATACAGTAAAAAGACTAATATTGTTATTACAAAATAAAATAATATTGAAATAACTGTTTAATATATTTTCAAATATAGTAAAGCAGCCATTAGTCCAGTGTCACATGATCCTCCAAAAATCATTATGCTGATTATAATGCTGATTTTATCTAGAATGCTGATTTGGTGCTCAAGAAACATTTATTGTTATAAATGTTAAAAACAGTTATGCTTAATATTTTTGTGGAAATTGTGATTACTTTCAGGATTCTATCATGAACAAAGTTCAAAAGGACTGCATGTCTTTAAAACAGAACTCTTTTGTAAATCTTGTACAAATATTTTTGCAGTTACTTTTAATCAATTTAATGTATCCTTGCTGGATAAACATATTAAATAATTAAAAAAAAATGGATCCCAAACTATACAAACATTTATAGATTATATATAAACATACAGTATTATTAGTTTTATTCATTTAAACCTACAGAGTAACAAAGTTAAAAGTATTTAAATACTTAAGATTCCACAGTATTTCTAGGTCAGTAGCAAAATAAATGTTGATTACTAAAAATGGTACACCAATAACACAATTTATAAAGAAAACATCTGTATTAACTAAAAAAAATAAAAATAAAAAGTAGAATCTTTTTCGATCTGGGCTCAGACCCCACTGTATATTTTTTGAGGCCTACTACTTCCTGT
The DNA here is from genome assembly GCF_001515625.1 of Sinocyclocheilus rhinocerous. Lineage (NCBI taxonomy): Eukaryota > Metazoa > Chordata > Actinopteri > Cypriniformes > Cyprinidae > Sinocyclocheilus > Sinocyclocheilus rhinocerous. The sequence continues at coordinate 591,044 of NW_015654491.1, forward strand.
GTGATTGTTCATGCAAATGCTGGTTGAAATGCTAATTAAATGTTTTGAAACTTAGCAATTGTCAGGGGAAGGTCAGTGATTCTTGTTCACTTCACTTCACTCCAGAGCATTGCTGAAGAGAAAATGAAGAAAAGAATGAAAAGGAAGTGTAGACTGGTAACCAGAGTGAGAGCGGAGGCTGACTGCTCATTAGCTTGAGAGGATTTTTACAGCATTGGTTGAGGACACTCATTTTCAATGGGGACACAAACAGTCTCACACATGCACACTCACCAATGTCAAAGAGACAAACAAATACAAGAGGAAATGGCAAGTGTTAAACTGACAAGGAAATGTGAACGGAAATGTGGTATCCATTATCCATGCCCCACAACAAGGTGAAAGCAAACATACCTGTGCTCTTTAACCTCACAACTTCCTCTTAGCTTTCACATCACCACTACTGTCCAACTATCACGCAGACTCGTTCTTGAACTGTCGTTTTTGTTGCGTGAAGTGCAGAATATATCTGGTGCTGTTTTAACTGTCATTGTCTTGCAGATGCATTAGGAGTGTTGTTGTTGTCACATTATAATGAGCTGGAATAAGGCATGTGGGCTTACTGGGGGTCTTTAATGAGGGGACGTTCGCTTTTTTCCTATTTTCAAACAGAGGACAAGACTATACTGCATTTATAGAAAAAAACAGTACAGGAAAGCAGAAAATAAATAAATAATATTCCATTTCTGACACCAAAAATGCTACATTAGACAAGGTAGGGAGATTGGCGACAATTACACTGCTTTCATAAAGACAAAAAACAAAAACAAAAAACAAACAAACAAACCAAAGCTTAATAGTTTTCTGCATAACTTCCTTTAGATGTGTATAAACAAACATGGATTCTGCACTTTGAGGGCATAGTACATCAATCTCCTTTTACCCTCTCCTCGCCCCCGTCCACCCCCTCTCCATCTGCCAATCAGGTTAATTTGATCGAGCCTGGTTAATCTTATCAAATTTAGAATCACAATTAAAGCTGTCAACCCACCTCTCTCCTCTCTCCAATTCACAGCAGTCACAGTGCTGTCTGACATGTGAATATGTCATCTATATGACATTGCAGTCATAAGAAAATATGGGAATGTCTGTCTGTCTATCTGTCTGTCTGTCTATCCATCTATCAGTGTTTAACTTTTGTTAAATCCCTTTCTTCACAGTAACCATATAGATTTGTAATGTCTCAGGGTTCTAAACCTGTAGACAATTAACAAAAATGACTCTGCACAATTAAACTCAATCTATTACAGTTGTTGCAATCAAAGTGAAATGTGAAAATCAATGAAAACTGTCAGTTGCAGCATTTAAGGATGTGGGATATGACCAGTCTTATATCACGATATGAGTAATTTTATTTCACAATAACGATACATATCACAATATATATATTTTTGCTTTAAATAAGGTTGTTATATCAACATTTTTTATAACGTTTAAACGTTATAATTCTGTCACGATTATGTGTATTGTCTTTGTTTTCTCCGGACTCCATTTCCCATGATCCCTCACCCAGGAACCAATCACACATTCACACCTGTTTCCCATCAGTCACACTATAAAGCAGGGTTTCTCAGTAGGTGGCCCGCGGGTCACATCCAGCCCATGAGAGAAAAAAGTTTGGCCCGCGCTAATTTCAAATAATGTGGCATGAAAATTCAAACGCATCATCAGAAAGCTACATTAACTTACATCATGTCTACACCGGATGAGAGCAGCGCGGCGCGACGCAATAAAATACAAGAATAAAATACAATAATCAGTGATGCTGTCTTAGATGCGGCGCGACGCGACAAATCCCCGACAGTAAACTGCTGACTCTTTCAATTTATAATGTACTGACACAGCGTTCAAATGATTTGCAATGCTTTGTCGCGTCCAATGTAGATACGATGTGACAGCAAAAACATGATGACTGATGAGTGTGTAGAAAAGAAAAGTGGACACGGAAAATAGATGATTCAAATGTGAACGGACTGAACAGTTTTGAGTGAGTGAGTGAGTGAGTGACTGTTATCTTTGTTATGGAACACACGTGTTGGTTCGCAGTGAGTTCACAGTTTTAATGTACAAGTTTCCTTTAATTTATTTCCAAGATCTGAGGTAAAATATCTATTGTTGCTTTCACCATGGCTATAAAGATAACGCAAAATAATATTCAGACTCACATTATACACTTTTACCATTGAATAAAGCACATAATCATTCCCTGAGATTATCACTGTAAATGTATGTTCTTCCTGCCGCGACGTCGCAGAAAATAAAAACCGTTCCTAAAATAGAATCCCATGTCGCTTATTGTCACGTGTCGCTGTCCGGCGAATCCTGCTATAAAGTATGCACTCATCCACGCTCACATTGCTGATTATTGTATCGCCAGTATTGTCTTCGTGTTCTCCGTGTTCCTTGCCTTGCTTGTTTTTTGACCTTGGACTGTTTACCCTGTTTTTGATCGTTTGCTGCCTGCCCTGACCATTGCCTGATTATTGGATTACTCTTTTGTATGTCGCTGTAGCGGGTGGTTAGAAAAAAAACTACATGGAAAAGATACTTTTTATCGCGTCGTGTCTCTTTGGGACACACAGTGTTACAGTTTGATCCCCCCCAAAAAATCTAAGCATAAAAATATTCGCCTCCCACATTACAAATTCTCATCACCAACAAAACAAAAAAAAACTAAAACTAGCCCAACATAATTAAAAAACTCAAGCTTACTGAATACAAGTAAAAAGGCAGTGAGAAAAACGGAACAAAGAAACTAATTACGAGCAGAAGGACAAAAAATACAATAGAACAAAGAAACAAATGAAATAGACCTAATGAAAACTTTAAAAACTTAGTACCATTTATCTACCAGAAATAAGAAATACTACATAAATTGAATAAAGTTATTAAATGTATAAAAATGTTTTCACTGTAAAATTAAATGTATATTTATGTTTATTAAAGTTACACAAGTAATTCAGTCAAGAGCAGTGTGTGATTTTTGCAGCGTTGAGCATCATAACCAATCACATAGTTTTCTGTTGAGCTTATGAATGCAGTGGCCAATCAAAGGCACTTAGATTAGTCATCGTTGAAAACAAGTTTTTGTTGTGGCTGAATTCTGCACGTTGTTGAATTCACTCATCATAAACAACAAAGTGCAGATACAATGTGAGTAAGAGATCCATTTGTATGTATTAATCAGCATTAATAAACATTACTACAATATTAAGAGCAATAATTGGTCAGCAATGTTTTTTCATATTATCGAATTTGATACATTATGAGTTACATTGTGTAATGCTTCTCATATGTGAAAAAAATCAGCAGGTTCAGTGATCTCTTAAGATTTTCCTGAGGCCATTTCAGACCGTATCCCTTAGGCTGCAGTGATAAAGGTAATCATTGGCAGATTGGCCTGCCAACATTGATGTTGGCTTAATGGCTTGTGGTGTATTCAAACACTTCTCATGGAATCTAATGGCTTGAATCTAAATTCGCCCTGCTGAAAATCCCTCTAAACCCAGCTTAGAATGATAGCTGGTCTTTGGAATGTGGTGGCTGGTTTCTAGCTGGTAGAAAGTGGTACAGCTTGCATGTCCATTCATTTTAGATGACTAGGAAAAGTAGACAACTATTTGGTCAATGTTTACCTTGTGTAAATTGTTCACAATACACCTAGCTGGGCTGGTAGACGATCTTAGACCAACAACAAACCTGCTCACCATATTTAGCAGGTATAAGAGGACATCAGAAAGTCATGTACAATCATTTACATACTTGTATGCACTTAAATTGTCAGAAAGAAAAGAGAAACTGAGAAAAACTGAAGAAGATATCTGAACGAAGGGTATTATTGAGATAGTGAGACAAAAAGGACTGAATTCCTTCTGTTTTCTATCTCAGTCTGGTCAGCTTCCATTCTCTCAGAGCCTGCAGGATTACTCTAACACTCAATAGCAAAGCCTTCTCCTATCTCAGGCCTCCAGTATATAAAGTCTCCTCCAACCTTTCTCTTTCTCAAGAAAAACTTGCGACAGGCCTTATATAGCAGCTGTTTCTCAGACCAATGAAAAGCCCCAGTTCACCTCACAAAGCATCTGTGCAACAATGAAATTCTGAGAACACCACACTATGAAACATTTTCAGTATTGTGACAGTAGTGTGAGAGTCATCTAAAGGCTTGTCCGTGGTAAAACTCTTCCTGAACTAGAATTGTAAAGAGGACATATCACAGAGGAAGTAATTTCCTTGCTCTTTTGAGTTGTATGTTCTGTGTAGACATACATTAAGGTTTCACAGTAATCTACAGTGCATATATTCATTTTAGTACCCTTATTACCAGGATTCACCCTGCTTGTGTAAGGTTTATTATTGATAATTGATAACATGTTTATCAACATAACCTTTTGCACAGGCTTTATGAACCCTATACTGTAAATCTGACCGAATTCAGATGATTAAAAATGTTATAGCTTCGAAGCCATGTAAATTTAATTACCATTAATTCACTCCCAAATAGCAGAAAAAAAATCTGGCCAAAATATCTTTAAATATATCTTTAAATATATGCAAAATAAATGTTGTAAAACCAGGATTCACCCTGCTTGTGTAAGGTTTATTATTGATAATGCACTATAAACATGTTTATCAACATAACCTTTTGCACAGGCTTTTATGAACCCTATACTGTAAATCTGACCGAATTCAGATGATTAAAAATGTTATAGCTTCGAAGCCATGTAAATTTAATTACCATTAATTCACTCCCAAATAGCAGAAAAAAAATCTGGCCAAAATATCTTTAAATATATCTTTAAATATATGCAAAATAAATGTTGTAAACAGTGAAGTACGTTACAAAGTAAATTTTGTTTAAATCTTTAAATTCCAACATATATTACAAAATGTACTTGAGTATGAGTAAATGCAAAAATTTTTGGACAACATAAATATAATTTTGATCTTAAAAATTGCCATACATTATATGTGAAAAATAAAACCAACTAAATATATAATTTTGGCAATTTTTGTGTATACTTTGAAATTTATCTAAATATCTGAAAATATTTTTTTCCTCAATTAAATTAGATTTCATGATCAATGAAAGGAAATAGTTAACTTCATTAAGCCAATGTTCTCCAATTAACAAGCATTTTTCGCTCTTCCACCGGTGGAGGGTTGCCTGGGTAAAAGTTTTGCGCTGAGAACATAAATATGATTACACGTTACTTTCAGCTAATTAAACTGAGCAATCAAAGGGCACTGAAGAAATTTAAGCCTAAATAAATCGAAACCACCCAACTATTTATTTCTCCCATGAGAATAAATCAAATAAACAAAAACATTCAAGGGGCATATCTTCAACTGTGTTCAGGCATGTTCAAAATGAAACTTAATTAAATTCAAAACTTTAATTCTGAGGTAATTACTGGAAAATTATGAATGGAGTGTAATTGCTCAAAGAGAAGTAGGCCTAGTATGCAACAAATCGGAGAGGACAGTGCATGGGTGAAATGAATGTGACAGTGATCAGCTCTGTCTTTTTGAAGATCAGACTGTAATTACTGTGGTAAAATGAATTTTCTTTCATCATGTCATGAATACATAAACAGGAAATTACAGGGACACACTTTTCAAAGTACTTACTGTGAAAAAGCAGACCTTGGAGCACTCATACACACATATACAGCTCTACATATCTATATCTACCTTGCATCAGCCTTACAACACCCTTCTGCTAAGTTTAATCAAGTGATAAATCTGGTTTCCTGTCAGGATCGACTCATTAGGGTAAACATCAAAGTGTGATTCCCTCTCAGCCATGAATGCAGTCTGCTTCAACTGGGCAGAACAGACACACTTTCATGCACACGCACAACATTATGGTTCCATGAGATTCATTATATCATTCCCCGTTGTGTGGCAGACTCTTATCCGATTTGAGGTCTCTGTGTCCTGTCTCTGTTCAATTAATGCAGCAGACAGACATCAGTAACAGGCCAGCGGCTTTTTAGCCTACAGAGACTCAGTGAGAACATGAGAGGATTGTGTAAAGACAGCGTGTCAAGTGATAAATCTGGTTTCCTGTCAGGATCGACTCATCAGGGTAAACATCAAAGTATGATTCCCTCTCAGCCATGAATGCAGTCTGCTTCAACTGGGCAGAAGAGACACACTTTCATGCACACGCACAACATTATGGTTCCATGAGATTCATTATATCATTCCCCGTTGTGTGGCAGACTCTTATCCGATTTGAGGTCTCTGTGTCCTGTCTCTGTTCAATTAATGCAGCAGACAGACATCAGTAACAGGCCAGCGGCTTTTTAGCCTACAGAGACTCAGTGAGAACATGAGAGGATTGTGTAAAGACAGCGTGGGAGAGCTTAAGGAACTTTAAGAGAAGCTATGCTATGAGAGGTGTTTTGGGAAATGAGTACAACTTTGGAATTTGGTATAATACTGTTGATAAGAATGCAACGGTTTATGACGGTCGAGACCCTTTAACTAAACTGTTATATAACAATTCATAATATTATAATACTTTGTGCATGCAACTTAAAGGTGCAGTGTGTAAATTTTAGCGGCATCTAGCGGTGAGGTTGCGAATTGCAACACGGCTCAGTCCCCCGCTCACCCCTCCCTTTAGAGAAGCTATGGTGGCCGATACAGGACTAGTGGTGCGTTCAAGTCATGCCGGATAGATCGTATTTACGAGTTGAACGCACATGAACGCCAACACAAAGTCGTTATTACGAGTGGGAAACTCGAAATTTTCTTTAAGCACCGAGTTTCGCCTGTTGTATTTTCTTGTAACGTTAATTTATTAAAAGAAGGTACACCGCCATCTTGTGCCGACTAAACTGACTTGAACGTACCTGACGTCGTAATTACGACTTGTCAACTCGTAAGTACGAACTTCCGAGGAGGACTTGAACGCAGCATAAGATGTCGTCGGTAAAGACAGCAGAGAGCAATAAGATTTCTTTACAAAGGTAAATTAAGGAATTATATTTACTTAATTATTTAATAAATCGTTGTTATTGCGAATATTAATGTACTTGTTCATCATTGTGTCAGTGTTTTATTCGCAAGAACAACAAAGTGACGAAACGCGCTGTGTAGAGCAGTTTGTCCGTTTAGGGCTACTGTAGAAACATGGTGGCGACTTCCATGTAAGGGGACCCGCAGTGTATGTAGATATAAATTGCTAAGGTAATAAAAACATAACGGTTCATTAAGTAAGGTCTTTATACACCTCTGAAAACATAGTTATGTACATTATATTGCATTTCTGTCAATAGATCGATGTAAATATTACACATTGCACCTTTAAAGGGTCTCGACCAGACCGCAAATTGAGGGAAAAAATCTGTGCTCAAGTCGTGTAGTTAAGTTATTCCAACCTTATGCTAGTTTTACTGCATATGAAAGAAGCAGCAATGCTAACTCAACTACATTTTTCAGCTAAGAGTTCAGATAGTGCAACCAAGCGTCACTTTTTTTTAATGTCGCAGTGTGCCTGAATATTTTGTTCAGCATTACTTATATAGTGTAAATTAATCAGTTTGATGTTGTCGCCCCAATTTTAGTGCTAGAAAAATATGCCCTCCGAAAATTATATTTAAAAAGATATCGTACCCTTAAGTCGCTTAAATGCAATTAGGCTACTTTTATTTTAAACTAGCTAGTTTTTGTTAGAAACTACTTCTGTCCCCTTAAGAGGGTGGTGGTCGTGTAGCTATAATAATAATTTACAGTATAACTGGTAAAACTGATGATGTCACATCTCACCCTGTGTTACAACACTCCCTGATCTCCCCTAATATTTATGTCACATTATGTTTATTATCATTTCAGTTATTTTATCTAGATATTTCTGTGTTATTTTATCTAGGTGAAATCTTGTGTTGGCAAAAACAAGGTACCACTTTATAAACTTGGTATATGGTTGGAACAAGAGCTACTGTATCATTATTCACTGTTTTGTAGTCTGCCAATTTGTTTCATTCGTTTATTTAGGCTTTCTTTGAAAGCTACCCAAGATAGACTTGATATGATATTATTATTTTAGTCACATAACTACTGAGAATCTGTTGACTGCTCTAGAATTTCACAAATGTTCCCATCTGTGCATGTTTTTACAGCTTACAGTGATTTAAGCGGCTAATTCACTCAGCTGAGGTGGTATTAGCCACTCACAAAGATAAAAGTCTACCTGTATATCATGTTATTTTCATTCACAAATCTCGTTAGCTGACTACTCACCTCTAATCCTAAATGGTACCTCAGGAATTCAGGATGTCCACTAACCAGGCGTATCAGGAATCCTGAGCAGTCAGCCAGGGAATGAAAGGCACGGTAGAAAGAGGGTCTGCTCTATTGCAAATGTGCAATATTCATTTTGAATGTAAAATACTTTGGAAAGAGGGCACATCTGTAGACTTCTGACCACAACACACAAAAGAGAAGGCAGAATAGATTCAATAGGTTTAGACTGCCTGTAAAGAAAAAAGAAAGCACAATAATATACTGTAGTGTATATCTAACAAGGAAGAATTTGCACTTTATTTTGAAATTCAGAAATGGATTATAGCAGTTTTATAGGCTTTTGCATTTTTAATCACTATTATTTTAATGAGAGAATATAAATGTCAGCGTATAAATCGGTTAATTCTTTCTTTCTGTAGACACATACTGTAGGACTAAATCATAAGCTACTTTATGCAACTATAGACAACAAATGCTTGACTTACAATTGATTTGTGTTGTTGCATTCTGAAATGTGAATGGCTGTGTTCGAAATCGCATAATGTCTGAGCAGGTACTTATTTTAAATAAGTACTTTGTGACTATTAAAAAGTATGTTCTATGTGTATAGTATGAATACTACATCCATGATGTTTTCATTATTATGTGACCTACAGTATCAGTTGCATCCCTTCACTGTCATTCACAAATCCTCTCCCATGGCCTCATGGGATAGTAAAGTGTCCATTGGATGCGCACTTCAAAATCTCGCCAGAAGTATTAGGTCATCAGACTCTTTTCAAATGTTGCTTTTCACCTACTATGTAGTGCTGAAGTATGTATATTTGGATGCAGCCATGGTGAAACAACAATTTTTAAAAAATAATTTTGCTAAGCAATTTAGCTAAAATTAGTTAGCTAGCTAGCTACCTGAATGATAACATGCAGCTTACTGTAATTCGAAGCAGAAATTTGAAGGTAACTCAATGTGTTAACCAATTATTCGCAAGTTTGTTTGTGTGCTTGTGTAGATTATGTTTCTGTCCTTTTTAAGTAACTTTGAAACATCTCAAAAACGATGAGAGATTATTTTTTTTTAAGTAGTAGATAATCCAGGGGAGAAGAAAAAAAATGGGACTTGGAGATACACACCTCAGGCAGGGTTGCTGAAGTTCACCGGTGAGTCTGTTTGAGGGAGATTGAGACTGGGCCGCAGTAAACACACTCACCTCTGAGGTCACTGGAGCAGTGTGTGAAAATCAACAAAAGGTGGAGTGCAGTCGACCCATCCTGACCGAAGCATTCACACTCAAGACTGCTTATCTCCCTCTGTCAGGCCTCTCTATCTGTTTGGCATAGCTAACTAAAGAGCTTAGCCATTAGAAGACACACACAAGAACTTGCTTCTGTCATTTAGTATCTCTCATATAGCTCCATCTCAGAGCTCCTGGGAGTCACGTCACATGATAAGTTAGAAAAGCACATCGGCATTCCTTACTCTCCTGCAAGTGACTAAGAAATAATGTTAAGACTGAGTCCCTCAAAACAAATGCTTGACACACTTATGGAAACGTGAGTCATATGGAGATTAATGTGGTAGCATCTTGGAAATGGAGGAGCAGCGGGAGACAGGAAAATACCCGTCATCATTAGCATTATTGTCAAGATTGTGATCATCCTCATTGTCTGTTTTGTAATAGACTCACAACGTCTCCTCCTGCTCGCTGTCTTCTGCTTCGCTGCGGCGAGTTAATCCTGCTGACATATAAGATCATATCTCGCTTTATCGATTAGGCTTTAGTTCCTTAATGCTGGAGCTCGAGTGACATCCACACACTGCTCTTTTTAAAAAAACTGAAGCCAATATACAATACAAGACAACCGCAGCATCTCCGTTTCAAATGTGCAAGATGGTTGGAAATTTTTAGAAGTGTTATGATTTAAATGTTTATACTGTGTGTGTGGTGTTTTATTTTTGTATTTTTTTAGCTGCAACTGTCCCACAGCAAACAAATTAAGCATTAAATGATTAAGTAATGATTAAATGACAGAGTGTTTATTAAATGTTAACATTTTAAATTGTAGGTTTGGGTGATATAATCTTTTGAATGAATTGAATACTGCACCTGAAATCAAACAGAACAGAATAAAACTGTTCTAATATCAAATGAGGTAAATTGATTAAATCAGTGTAATGGCACTACTAGAAATGAATAATTTTATTCAACATGGATGCATTAAGTTGATCAAAACTGACAGTAAAGACTTTTACATTGTTAATAAAAGACTGCATTTAAAATAAATACTATTCTTTCTATTCATCAATGAATATACATAATATATAATGTATATATATATATATCTATAGCTATGTATATCTATCTATCTATCTATCTATCTATCTATCTATCTATGCCCAAACGCTGTGTGCTTTGGGTCATTGTCATGTTGGAAGGTAAACCTTCTTCCCATTGGCAACTTTCTGGCAAAGGGCAGCAGATTTTCTTCTCTGCTTCAGAGTTGCTGTAGGCCTCTTTCTTGTCTCTCTGACCAGTTTCCTTAAGTTGATACTGACAGTAAAGACTTTTACATTGTTAATAAAAGACTGCATTTAAAATAAATACTATTCTTTCTATTCATCAATGAATATACATAATATATAATGTATATATATATATCTATAGCTATGTATATCTATCTATCTATCTATCTATCTATGCCCAAACGCTGTGTGCTTTGGGTCATTGTCATGTTGGAAGGTAAACCTTCTTCCCATTGGCAACTTTCTGGCAAAGGGCAGCAGATTTTCTTCTCTGCTTCAGAGTTGCTGTAGGCCTCTTTGTAGTCTCTCTGACCAGTTTCCTCCCGGCTCTTTCATCCAGTTTGGAGTGACGTCCTGATACAGGGAGGGTCTGTGTTGTACCAAATACCTTCCACTTCTTAATAATAGACTTCACTGTGGCATTGATAAAGCCTTTGAAATTTTTTTGTATCCATCTCCTGACTTGTGCCTGTCCACAACTTTAACCCGGAGATCTTTTTGACATTGCCTTGCCACCCATAGTTGAATGTTTGCTTCAGTTACTGCCAAGGACTGAAATGCTCCAGGAAAGCTCTTTTCATGCCGAGCTAATCAAAATGACCACAGCTGAAATTTTTAGGAGGGGGGGGTGATCCTTTTTGATTCTGTTTTTTTATTTATTAATTTTTTTTTCTGATATCTCTCAGAACGTTCTGGGGACGTAACTAGGCAACGTCCTTGACACCAGCGGCGACGTTCTGAGGACGTTCTGGGAACGTAAAATTTCTACCGGGGAAGAGAGCGGAGAGAATGTGGGTATTGGCGCAATCCTCATGCACTACATTAAGCTGGCGTTGTGTCTGCATTCCTGCCATACTGGGCTCATACACACAGGCAAACAATAAGGAAGTAGCCGGAGACAGTTTGATCAAGTGGATGCTTGATGCATGCGATCACACAATCTCTTATCATTTGCTTTTTAAGGCAGGAAGATTAGCCTCATTCGCACAGGTTTTTAAAGGGGGTTTCAGAAAATCTGAAGGATTTAAAAGATCTAGATTAGAAAGTTTAGAAACGTTTGAAATTGTTTTAAATATGGGCATATTCCAACTGCTACAAATAGCCAGATTCCATGAAGATTGGTTACTAAATCTCTTCTTTCATTGCTTGTTTCAGCAATTTTAAAGTCACTTGTGGGTGAGATCTGGAAGTTTGAACTGAATCCCCTGCTGAAAACACTAATTTAGAGATTATCCTCGGTTAATTTATGGAGAACGTCTCAGGTTACGTATGTAACCCTAGTTCCTGGAGGGAACGAGACGCTGCGTCGGAAACGCTAGGGGAACGCCCTTCAGCGTGACGGGCTCTGAACCTCGTGTGTACTAAAAAAGCCTTAGAGGCTGCCATACTACGAGTTGAGTGAGCCTTGACCCCTAACGGCGAGGGGAGATCAGAGGACTCATAACAGCTGGAGATGGCATCCACTATCCACCGACTGAGGGTCTGTTTAGTTGCC
>NW_015654491.1:603484-615954 GCF_001515625.1 Sinocyclocheilus rhinocerous
CAAGCAGACAACAAACAAACTGTGTGTATCCCCACCCGTAAAGTAACGCGGGCAGGGAGGAACACACAGTTTGAAGCGCTGGCTGCCTTCGCCCCTACTCAAATGGTGTGTTTTATCATGTGCTTTAGACATATTTCTTTTCTTTTCTTTTTCTTTCCCTACGGGACAGACAACACTAAATAAGACTCACAAACAGATATCAGACTGACACACACACAGAGCGCTTGCTGAATGACAAAAAGCTGACGTTGGTCTCACCGCACGTGCTTTTATAGCTTCCTGGTCATTACGTCACCCGCCGTGACGTCTCGCCCATCTATTGGTCTGATTACACACGAGGTTCAGAGCCCGTCACGTTGAAGGGCGTTCCCCTAGCGTTTCCGACGCAGCTCGAGTTCCTGAAGAGGAACAGTATTTCTTCACTTCATTAGCAGTTTATGAGAGTGAACGATCTGCATTCAGATCTATAAAGTAAGAGCGTGTTCCTAACAGAAGGTGTGTGTTGACTGGGCTGATAGGTCTGCTGTTGGCATCAGGGTTTGTAATCTAAATGGTAATATCAGGAACTCTCTATTCTTCATGAAGGTGCGGAGGGCCGTCAGCCGCATGCTTTACAACTTCAAGTTGGCAAGACAACCATTAAAACTGCATTGAGGTGAGTGGGTGTGTGAAGAAAAGGCTGATGGATGCATGCCGTGCCCCCTTTAAAATAATTGAATAGAATGAAAGTGAATGATAAAATACTTATTACCTCAGTTTTTGGCCATGTAGGGCTGGAGTTTAAATTAGCCTTTGTTGAAATCTGGTGACATGTCTCAACAGGAAGGTTGACTGGGCAAACTTTAAATGCTCTCTGTTGCCTATTTTGAAAAATGAAAGGATTGAATTGGTGTCCTTCTCCTTGGAATGAATATGTTTTGTCATCAGATGTCTGTTATATTCAACACTTCATTTTTCAATGCTTATTTTGTGATAATATGCCAGGCGGATGTGACCTTGGATGCCACATAGTTCATCCATAATGCATCTGGCATCCCCTTACCTGTATCAACTTTTTAAATGTTACTTTCAGCAAGGATATCTGCAAAATGACTAAATCGAAATTGTACATTCTTCAACTTGTGGTGCCATTTAACTGTCAAGCTCAAAGTGACAGTTAAATTCCCCCGCTTCGGTGCCAAACGGAGTGCAGAGAGCCATACTAAGCAGCAAAGGAGCATGAAAGTCAATTCGCTAGCATATTAAACATGAGGGTGGATGTAGCCTCAGAAGCAGCTTCAGGAACAAATTCTGTTCTGCTAGTCATACATAAAAGTACAACATAACAAATGTTATAAAGAAATAAATACATGAAGCCGTAGGGGTGTACAGTAGTTAAGGGGTGCATTTGTCATTAAGGATCGCAGGAGCCTTTTTTTGTAATGCTGTCATTTTAAATTTGAGTCATGCATTTTTCAGCTTATCAAACGTGCTGTGATTCAGAGGAGTGATTCTAGTGAGTGAAAACCTGCCATAAAATAAAATAGAATAAAAAAAATATTTTTTTAAATCTTTAAGAAATTAAATATGAAATAAGAAACTGATCATTCCTAGTGAGTGATAAAACCTGTCCTAAAATAAAATAAAATAAGCACAGAGGAGTGATTCTAGTGAGTGAAAACCTGCCAAAAAATAAAATAAAATACAATAAAAAAAATATTTTTTTAAATCTTTAAGAAATTAAATATGAAATAAGAAACTGATCATTCCTAGTGAGTGATAAAACCTGTCCTAAAATAAAATAAAATAAAAATAATGAGTAATGAGATTTTGAGATCTTTAAACAAATTAATAACATAAATATTTTTTTAGATTGTGGGGTGAAATATAACCTGAATGTTTCCATTAACTCTCTCTCTCTGTCTACATTTATACTTTTATATTCCTTCATTTAGCAGATGCTTTTATCCCAAGTGACTTTTAAATGAGGAACATCACAAGCAGTTTGTCATAGAGCCAACAATATTCCTATTGCACAATGCTACAAATGCACAAAGTTTAGTATAAACTAGATTAGTAAACATACCACAGCAGAAGTGAAACACACAAAGGAACAGAAAGAGAACTTTTGGACTGTATAAACACACAGGGGTAATAATCGTAATAATTGATTTTGTTTATAGTTATGGATTAGTTAAGTGCTTGCAAAAAAACATGCATTTTTCTCTAACACATGCACACACACAAAGCTTCTTATTCCTTTGAAAGCAGTAACTTTTCTCTCTCTCTCTCTCCTGTTCTCTGTGACTGTTCATGTCCTTGACATTTTGTCCTCGTAACTCCTGTCTGTGATGTGTACTGGTCCTAAATGTTTGTATTCAGTGCATTTGTATATTCTTTCTGTATTCTCTCTGGTCAGCTCTGAAGACTGACTGAGAAATTCTTTTGAGATGATGGATCCTGAGAGGAATAAAAGAAAACTCTGGAGACTGACACAAAAGAGATAGAGAAAAAGGAAAAATGAGAAGCAAGACGTGAAAGAAGTGAGTCTCCTTCAGGATTTACTTCTGACTTCCGGTGCCTAAGGCAAATACACAAACACACAGTAATTAATTTAATGTGAAGTGTCTGTTGATAAACAACCACTACAGTTGACTTCATAATTCCCTCAGTAATTAATTTACCCATGTGAAGAATTCATAATAAGTTCTGATAGCCCAAATACGCAATGTCCCTCTTAACCTACAAGCTCACATGATAAACGAACGAGCGAAAGCAAGTGGGTAGGTCATAGAACAAACATCATTTGTGAAATAGCGAGTGGCTTATGAAGTGTTTACAAAGCTAGTGTCAGGAGCCATAATGACGTGCTTGAGTTTGACACTGATATAAATGAAGCCAACACTGAAGGCTCTTCATTCTGCTGGAGAACTGCACCAGCTGCTGTAGAAAGAAGCACAACTGAATGTTTGTTCTTTATAAAGTCCTTCTAACTCTTGCAAATAAAGCACATGTTCAATATATAATGAGCTGCAGTGCTTAAATGGATGATGGTGTGAGTCTCCTCAAAAATTTCATTAAATATATTTCATTAAATATATAAAATTTCATTAAATATGTTAAATAAACTCATTAAATATGTGTTAAATATCTGTTGTAAACAATGACGTTAAATGAAATATATTTTTGAAATTTAAAATATATTTAGTTTTAACCTTCATATACCAAAATATATTTCAAAATGTATTTCAGGGGCAGGAAAATACATTTCCAATCTTAAAGTAGCCTTCATTTAGTCTAAATGTATATGTGGATAGAATCACCTACTAGAGATCAAACCTAGATTTAAAATGATTCATTTATGATTAATTTTTTTAATTACTAAATGTGTTTGCACATGTTACAGGCAATCAATAATTTTTTCTTCAAATGGGTCATGTGAAGGTGTTTTCTTGGATTTAAAATACTGTATATGGCTCTATACTGTATATATTTTAAAATATATTTTCAAAAAACAAAATACATTGGTAGAAAATATATTTATATAAATATTTTTCTTTTTAAAATGTTTTTGTTTATAACAAAAAATTGTTTGAAAAGTGTATCTGTTAAAGAAAAAAAAAAAAGGTTAGATATTTTGCCATATTATACGGTCATACATTAAGCTGACCAAATACTTTTTGGGGTCACTGTATATATAAAAAAAAGTATTGTATATCTAAATAAATGTATAATGTATAAAATTATATATATAAATAATATAACTATAAAATAAAAATACATATAAAATACAATTTTATTTAAAATAATAAAATTACAAATTTTAAATAAATATATAATTAAAATAATTTGTTAATTATATGTCTCATCATATAAAACCCCATCATGATGAATTACAGTTCTTTGCAGCATCGCAATCCCAGACAAAAATCTATTGGTTTTTCAGCCCCACATTCAGTACCTAAAGGATTCAGCAGTTCTCAGATGGGAAGGTTGTGTTATCCCAAAGGTCATGATGGTAGAATCTGAGGACACTTCCCAAACAGGAATTGTTCTGGCCCAGAACTGCCTTTTCTTCAGTGAAAATATGCAAAATGTGGTCAAATGGGACACTGGCTCTGAAATCAGTACCTGGATGGATGGATCCAGAGTCTTCTGTGTCCATTCTCCTCAACCTACCCTATTCAGTTAACCTTCTCTCCGCCATTACTCTCAATTAAAACCACCAACATGCTCTAGATTACAGTGTGGTCAGAGCTGCGCAGTGAGCAGACCACAGGCTGGGTACATTACCGAGAGCCCTGACTCTACCATTCATCCTCAATACCTCTGTTCACACCTGCACATTCCTGGGTGGCCATCACAGTCAACCACAAACAGGCCATCCTTTCCAAAAATCACATCCAAAAATGTGTTTGATATGATACTTTCTGATTTAAGAAAAATAACTCCATAATCATAAAAAGGTCATTCCTACAAATAAAAATACTTAAATTTATATAATCTATACAATTTCTATGTAACTATTATGTAATATATATTATATAAAAAATTAAATAGCAATACTGCAATACCAATGTTATTGCAGTACTGCTGATACCTTTTATCAAATTTTTCCCCTTCTATTACAGATAATGGTAATCAGTTCTTTGTCTTTGTAATGAGGCTGACAGCAGCAGGACTGTGCAGCACTCTTGTAGAGGGGGGTTAACGCTTTAACAGCACCTCTGGAATGGCTGGAGATCAATGCGTCATGCCCTGCAGCTGCAACAACTCGACCAGCCTCATGTGATGTGGGCTGTCTTTTAATTTCACGCTCAGGATCTGAGTGCTGTCTCTCATGCAGAAGACAGAGAGAGAGAGAGAGACAGACAAGAGGTGAGAGAGATGAGAAGCGGAGACGATGGAGTGGTTGTTGAAAATAAGGTGAGGAACGGGAGAAGGCTGACAGTGAATGAAGAGATAAGCAAGTAAAGGGAAAGGGATAGAAAAATTATTGGTACAGTAAGAGGCAAACAAATGAATACACTTATATATTTTAAAGGGGTCATATGATGCGATTTCATTTTTTCCTTTCTCTTTGGAGTGTTACAAGCTCTTGGTGCATAAAGAAGATCTGTAAATTTGCAAAGACTAAAGTCTCAAATCCAAAGAGATATTCTTTATAAAAGTTAAGAGTCAGCCACACCCCCCTAAAACGGCTCGTTCTAACACGCCCCCACATATCTACCTCACTATGTGGGAAGATTTGCATAACACCGCCCGATATTTTTACTGGAAAACAACAATACTGATTAAGAACTGAAGGAGTGAGATTCTCCATAAATTATTAATATCAGAAATCAAAGACCTTGGAAGAGCTAAAATAAGTCCTTATTTTAAACTTTATTACACGAATCGTCATGCAATGTTTGTGCTACAGACATGAATAATATATCAATACACAAGCGCCCCTCATTTTTTGTAACAAAAATTTAAAAATCTAGCAATTTACTAATATTTTCAGTATAATGTTGGTTAACTGTGAACACCGACATGGGTTCTGTAACATTTCAAGCTAAAGAAATGCCACATTTTTACATTTATACTACCTGCATTCAATCCAAAGTGACAGATTACATAAAATTGCCATCCATATGCCCAAAAAGTGCAGCATCAACTTAGTTCCTTAAACTCAACAATACAATATATTACTAAAATAAATATGTAGTGTAGAATAAATAAGCACCAAACAAGCACTCAAAACAGTACTGAGTCACACACCAGCTTCTTATTATCAGAGGAGCATTACAGACTTACTTCATAAGTATTTACCAGCTGAACCATATAAACTGAACTGGAATTCTTCAGCTGAGTTGATCCTCATACTGTTTACGGAAACAGTCTCCAACAGGAAAGAACTCCCAGCAGCGTTCCTGGAACATCTTCCACACGTATGATTCCTGTTGTGTGAAAGAGTGCAGCAGTCACAATTCAATTTAGTGTATCTCAAGTATCACTTGTCAGTGGTTTCACATTTTAATGGATTATTAAGAACATATCTTTCACACTGAAACAGTCCAAATTTCTCTTTTCAAAGATTCATGGCAAGCTGTACCTGTCCGGTATGTTCTGTGACATCCTTATTGATGAAATACATCAGAAAGAACCTAAATGGAAAACAAAACAAATGCAATTTATTTTCAGCAAAAAAAGTACAAATCTCCCATTTTACCTGAGCTAAACTTACTGTAGATTTTGATTTGACTGACATGTACAGTAATTAACAGCATTATCATGTTTTTTTGGGGATACTGTACTACAGTAATACAATGGTATCCTGTAAAATTAATATGGATATGAATATCATCAGTATCGTCAATTTTGCATTATCATGATACTGTATATTTCATTACCATCGTGGCATCACAGTATTGTTTTTGTAATATGACACACTTTCTGTTAATCTCAGCTTTAGACTTCACTCCCACAAACACAAAATGCGAGTTTCAAAGTCATCATCTGATTGGTTGGATTCTACAGGATTTCCAGAAGATGGACAGCTTTTAAAATTATGACTGAAAAAAAAGGATAATGGAAAAGAGGCATAACTGATCTCAGACCTGTTTTTCAGGTCTTTTGTACTCACAGATAGTTGGCCAGGTTGTGCTCTTGCAGCGTGTGCGACTCGAAGCCATGGGGCACTGTGTCAAAGTACTCGCTCCCAATGCCACAGATAAAACACTTAGTCTGAAGGAAAAAACCAGAGGCCACATTCACTGTTTAATTATACATGATCAATTAGCATAAAACCCATAGCTACACCGAAGAGTGGCTGACATAGATTAATGATGTATTTACTCAGAGAAATAAAATATTAATTTACAAGTGCAGTGTGGCTCTGATTTATAATTAAAGAAATGTTTAATTTTCGATAAATTAATTTAGTGTGTTAATTGGAACACAAGATGACAGACATCATAAATCTGAATGGATTCACGATGTAGCTTGGTGATAAAAAAGGCAAATCAGAATTTGAATGTGAAAACTCACCTCCATGTCCTCTTTAACCTGCTCCTGCTGGTCTCTCAACTCGCCAAATGCATCAATGATCAGACCTTTCATACGAAGACAACAGAGCAATTCACCAGTCACAAACACAATTTAGTTTATGCCAAACATTTGAATCCTGCGACACTCCTTTAGCATCATACAGTCAGATCTCTTCCCATAAACCCCTCTCAGCATGTGAGAGCATGATCTTTTAATGAAGCTCTTCAGTGCTGCTCAGCATGACTCGAGTTAGAAGACAAACTAAATAATTAAAATTGAACACTTCGGCTCATTGTCCATATTGAAATTTGGTGTACATATTCATTTAAAGTGCTGTATGCAATTTCAGTAAACAGATTCTCACAATTACTCTGTCTCTTACCCTGAATGATGGCGAGAAGGATGACAATGACGAAGAAGAAGAAAGTGATGTCAAAGATGATACGGTAGAACTCAAACTGGTCACCAGCCGGGTCTTCGATTTCATCTCCAATCCCTCCTCCGGCTCGCACACCAACATACATGTGGAACATGTAACACTATGCACACATGAATATTAATATTTACAGAATTATTCACAATTTTTTTTTGCTTTAGTCCTGCATCGAAACAGTCATCATTTTGTTTTATACAACCATTTTCCACTACCTCTCTTTAAACAAGCTGTTTTTGCAACTGCACCTTTAATGACTCTATATTGATTCTGTTACGATTGGTTAACATTTTTACATGAGAAATTAGCATAAACACCCCTTACAGGTTGCTGATTTTTAAAAAGGAAATAAATACTTTCTTTCAGCAAGGATGCATTAAATTTATCAAAAGTAACAGCAAAGTAATTTATAGTGTTACAGAAGATTTCTATTTCAAATAAATGCTGTTCGTTTGAACCTTCTGTTCATTAAAGAATCATAAAAAAAATGTACCAGTTTCCACAAAAAATATTAAGCACTACAATTGTTTTCAAACATTCATAATAATAAGAAATGTTTCTTGAGCACCAAATCAGCATATTAGAATGATTTCTGAAGGATCATGTGACACTGAAGACTGAAGAAATGGATTCTGAAAATTCAGCTTTGCCATCACAGAAATAAATGACCTTTTAAATTGTAATAATATTTTACAATATTACTGTTTTTCAGTTTTTTTGATCAAATAGATGCAGCCTTGGTGAACATAAGGACTTTTAAAAAAAATAAACCTCAAACTTTTGAACATTAGTTTAAGTTAATGGTAAAAGATAAAAGAGAGATTCTCACTGTGAGCATATCATCACATTTCATGTCCACTGGTTCGCCGTCTTCACTTTTGTTGTAAAATTTGCGGAAGAAGTTAAAGGCAACCACAGTGTAAAGATACACAACCACACCTTCATCATCACACCTTCTCGCAGATACAGTAACCCAAACATCTGGACAGTGTCACACAATAGTTTTATTAACAACGGCATTAAATTGCAGCAATCCTGAAAAAAAATCTATCATAGTTTTCACAAAATGATTAATAATCAACTTTCTCAATACTGATAACAATAAGAAATGTTCTTGAGCATCAAATCAGCATATGAGAATGATTTTTGTAGCATCAAGTGGCACTGAAGACTGGAGTAATGCCTGCTGAAAATTCAACTTTGCCATGACAGGAATAAATTACATTTTGAAATAAATTAAAATAGAAAACAGTTGAATAGTAGGATATAAATATAAAAATATACATATACATATAACATACATAAATAAAACCTGACCAGTTAGTTCTAGCATATTTTTGTTATAATAACATTATAATGACAGTATAATGACATTCATATTTTTTAAGTGTGACTTGAGCATCTAAATACATTTTGGGGCCACTGTATATACACACAAACACACATCAAATGTAGTACCTGTTTGCCATTATGTGTAACAGATGACAGTATGGTGTGCCGTGTTTTGAAGCCCATGGCGATGTCTAGCAGGTGGGCAACGAAGAAGAAATTGTTATAATGACCCAGGACTGACACAAACATATACCATGTCAGGTAAAGGAAGGACTGAGAGAAAGGAAAACACAATTTAATTTCAGATTTGACTCACTGATGGCCAATTTCTTCAGGTATTATATGTTCAGTATTTAAAGAGTCAGGGGATCTTACATTGTCGGTGAAAACCACTCCCAGCTTCCATATCTGGTACTTCACATCAATAGTGTTTAATCTAAAGCTGTGAAAACATGAGAATGATTTATTTTATTTATTTTAAGCCTACCATATTGAACACTGACGCCATCATCTGGCAAACACAGAAATAATTTTTTCATTGTCAGTCTCTGCAGATTAAATGATTGGGCTGTTTTGCTGAACAGAAGCTGGTTTGGTTGGTGAAATAAATATGGTAAATAGTCAAGACAGGGTCACAGGGTCGTAACTCACAGGGCAACCTTTTGTACGGGTCTCTTGCTCTCTGAGCCTCTGAGCTGAAGTCCAGAGCGGCTTTATCCAAACCCAGCAGCTCACTGACGCGTGCCGATCCATACAGTTCTCCATATTTCGCCATCACCTGCAGCACGGAAAGCCATCACAGAAAAACAGTTTGAACCTGCAGCTCAAATCACACAGCTTACTGTACCACATCCAGGAAGTAGACCATTATTAGTTAGTATTAAACTAACCCAAGTATTAAATTCAGCACGTAATTCCTCCCACACCGTTCATGCTACAGTTATGAATGATATCTCAAAGCATGTATCCTATTGTGGAGAAGTCTGCTGTTACTTATAGACACTGGATCTATGCTTTCCACCTGGAGGATGATAAATAGGAAGTATCCCGCAGACTGACACTGAAAGAGGGGCCTGAGACTAAATGTCATAGACACTTGGGGGTGAGCCAGTAAATAACCACCAGCAGCAACCAATCAGAACACCCTAGCAACTGCATAGCAACACTCTCAGGGTCAGATGATGATAAAGTTAGTTAGATGTAAAGCTGTAAACCTGTAAATAAACAATATTTTGAATTGGAAAAAATTAAAACTAAGGAAGAATGACCTATGACCTAAAATGAATAAAAATACTTCTGATTCCGCACTATTTCTAGGTCACTTATAGTAAGTAAATTTGTGACACTGATCAAGTGACTCTTTGTAGAGATGGTCAGATGTTCCAGAGATGCTCTTTGGATAATCTCAAATAATGTTGGAAAACATGATCTGATTTATGCAGTCCAAGTCAAAAATAAAGTAAAAAAAAAATAATAGAAGTATACTGGTTTCAGACTTGTGGACCCTACTGTATGTCTGAGGGGTTTAACAAAAGCCAGAAAGGTGAAGGCATTATTTAGTCTATCAAATATATACGTTTAGTTTCCCCACAAGAAATATATAGTGGGTTATTTGCACAGGCACAAAACTGAAGTGCCTGTTGTGTTGCATGAGTTGTGTGTGTGTGTGTGTGTGTGTGTAAGAGAGAGGTGTGTATGACCTTCAGACAGTAGTAGCCGATGATACAGCCGAGTGAGATGAGTGTGTGCAGGACAGCCAGGCTGTGAAGAATCATTTTCATGTATAGCCACAGTTCTCTTCTAGTTCAAAATAAACTTCCTGTGAACCCTTGGTGCTGTCGTCACAAACAGTGATCTCCACTTCTTCGTCATCATCAATGGTCGATGAAACCTAAATAAAATAATTATATAGATGTTTTTGGTGAAATCTAGGTTTGAACAGCAAAACCCTGTGTGGTTGACTGGTTAACTGAACTCCCAACAAGCTGGTAGTGAGTTATTTTAGCTGGTTTCACAATCCAAGTGGCCTAAAAACATCAAAACAGACCAGCCTGACCAGCAACATTAAAGCTGATGTTTTAGCAGGGAAATCAATACTCACCTTGTAGAACAGAAGAATAAAATGAATGGCAAAAGTAAGGAACAGAGCCAACAATCTCATGTTGTAGAAATTTCACACAAAACAGTTCTGCAGAGAAAAGACTTGCCATTTGGATTTCAGTTTCATCTGGTTTCGAAGAGCTGAGCTTTCTAAGTCTCCATTTAGGCTTCTTTTCCCCTTTATGTTTATCCTCTTCACTGCATAATTTAAATGCAATATTTTAGGCATTTTTTGAAATATAAATATTTTGTAACATGGTAAATGTCTTTACTGTCACTTAATCAATGTAATGCATCCTTGAGGAATAAAAGTATTAATTTCGTTAAAAAATAAATCTTACTGACCCTAAAACTTTGAATAGATAGTGTTTTAGACCGATTCAAACCAGCTCACGAGACTAGGAAATCAGACTACACTGGTCACGGCCTATGTTTCTGATTCATACCATCCAACAAGTCTTCATGTCAAAACGAATTGAATTTTTATAAAATGTGAAGTATTTGTGCATTTTCTGTGGGAGTAACACTAATTTCCAACTTTTCAATTTTATTTTCACATCCTTTGAATTGTTCAGGGCCTGAACATCCTTTGTACTCAAGGGTACAATCGAGAAAATTCAAAGATCTCTTCATATGTTCCCTGAGATTCCCGTGGGGGAGAGTAATGATACACTTAAAAGCTACAAAACAGCAGTATTTTCTGTTTTCAGAGTTTTATCTCTCCCCAGTCTGGAGCACTTACAAAGCTTTCTTAGTCTCTGAATCCTCCTCCTCTTGCACCTCATGAAAATCCTCCTCACAGATTTCCACCTGTTTGTAATGTTGACAAAGAAGACATACAGTTAATGGACATAAATGGACAGAGACTAAGGGGACAAAAATGTTAACTGGTTGGACACAAATGCTCAAAGTGGACACAACATTATATGTCCACATGTAAATTTATTGGACAAAAATGTTCAAAGTGGACACAAATCAAGAGGTTAGTTCTGGCAGGTCACTTTAGTCAAGCTCGCATCAGCTGACTCTCAGCTGATCCCCATCTACCTATGGGAATACGACACCTATCTAAGCATTCATATATAAGGTCCAGCAGTAGTATCCGCAGTTTTCGTATTGCTCAATAGCTAATTAAATGGCGAATTCGGCAGGCAAGACCATCTCTACATTATTGTCATGAACTCCACAAGTTATGTGACTGACTCACGAACAAGTCAGATGGGAACTTCATCCCCAAGGAGGATATCAAGAGATCAAGCATCCACTTCACAGCTGCTATGTTTCACACTCTCGAACGTCTTCACAAGCTAAGTTCCATTTAATGCTCATCATGCTTGATCACAGAATCTAACCAATGAGAATAATAAAGTGTCGTCATCAAGGCTTTTGTAGTGCTTGACCTAGGCGGCTGGTCCCGTTTTGCTCTGGCGGTACTTTGAATGCACACGTGATCGTAGGGCGGCTGCAGCGCCGATCAAAGTTGGACAAAAGTATTTTAATGTAACCAGAATGCATTGTTTTTGACAGGCGGCAGCCGATCTTTGCGGCGCCGCATCAAGTCAAACAAGCCTAATATCTCTAAAGAGTGTGTTTT
>NW_015654491.1:616530-628532 GCF_001515625.1 Sinocyclocheilus rhinocerous
GTTCCCGTCATTTCGGTGACAAATGTTTTATAACAAGGTACATTCTGACACTGGATTTGCACAGTGTCTGGAAGATGGAGAAGCCCCAGCGATCAAAGATCCCGGTCATATAAGAACTGCTGTAAAACTGCATCAGATGTCTGTGATTGTTAGTAAGTGTAAGGGCTCGCGACTCTTCAGCTCCGCCACGGCTCGCCTCCAGGAGCTTGGCTGTTTTCGGAGAGAATCGCAAGCTGTATCTTTCTTTTATAAATCTGATAAAACTGAAGACTCTTCGGAGATGTGAATGATGCAATACTACAATTATAGGTATTCAAGATGACATGAGATTGGCCAAAACTGTGTGTTATATCCCCTTTAACCTAGGGAATCATTTCTGCTGCGGCGCAGCTCCAAGGTTCAATGATCTACAACAAATTGAACGGGCTGGTGATAACGAAGCAAATATTCAATGAATTATTTGTTAAACCATCACAGAATAGAACACACAGGATTGTTGGGTATCAAGGCAGCAAAGGATACATATACCGCCAATCCAAACTGTATGCTAATTGTCAATCATCTTTGACGATAGTGGTCCTGACAGAAATGTCCATTTAGTGGTCACAAATGTTAACACAAATGTCCATTAATTGGATATAAATGTCAACTTCATAAACACCATTGTCCATTTAGTGACCCAAAACTATATGGTACTTCATGGGCAAAACTGTCCAAAAATTAACAACATGGATAGTAGCCAATACCATGACTTAAAGAATTACATTCAAATTTGAAATGTTTTTATTTTAGTAAGTTGAAAAAGGTACACTCAAAACTATTGACCTGATATTTGGATGTGTTTAGAAATTCATCCAGATTGGCATGTTGGTCTCTGCTCGACAGTGTATACTTTCCTCCTTCCTTCAAACACAAGCCAAACATATCTGTGAGGAGTTGGGGGTCCCTGGACACCGCAGACAGATCCAGACTTATGCCTCTGATTACCGTGAGAAGAAAAGGAACGCGTATGACACGTGTTATTCTCTCTGACCGCTCCTTCTCCGAACCCTATGGTCTCAACCATGGTAGGATCCCGAAGATCACCTAAAAGGTCGGACCGTTTCATCTCTTTAGCCATGTCAATAATCCATCCACTCAAGAAGATGTGGTAGAGCAGATCAAGGAAGAACCAAACCAGACTTAAAAAGGCACGAGTGATAAACAGCAGAACATTGTGGAAGAAAGAGATCACTGAAATGATACTCCTGATGGTTATACTCTTTAAGTGTTTTCCGATTTTTCTTACGGAAAAACATCTCAAGTCTTTGGTCATCGTTTGCTTTCAGTTCTTCTCCACTCTCTGTGAATGTGTATGAATCTGGAACAGAATATTTATGTACAGATTTGTGCATTATTTACTCTATATATACAGCTGTATAAAAAATATGGATATGTATTTACATAGAGAGAGAGGCAATAATTAGAGATGGCGAATGAATTAAAAGGCATGAATTACAGAACACGGGTAATAATTCCTGTGTTAGCTGTTTAGGCTGGAGATGGCATGGGGGAAAACTGTTTTTTTTATGCCTAGATGTTCTAGTGCACAGATCTTTAGCGTCTGCCTGAGGGGAGAAGTGCAAACAGGTTGTGTCCGGGGTGAGAGGGGTCTTTGATGATGTTACCTACCCGTTTCTTCACTCTGGAGTTGCACAAGTCCTGAAGATTGGGCAGGTGGACACCAATGATCCTTTCTGCTGTCCTAACAGTCCGCTGCAGTCTTATATCTGATTTGCTGGCTGACCCAAACCAGACAGTTATAGAGGAGCACAGAACCGACTCAATAACAGCCGAGTAAAACTGTGTCATATGCGCCTGTGGCAGGTTTAATTTTTCAGTTGCCTAAGGAAGTACAACCTCTGCTGAGCCTTTTTCACGATGGAGTCAATGTGAGTGTCCCACTTCAGGTCCTGTGAGATGGTGGTTCCCAGGAATGCACACCAATGATTCTTTCTGCTGTCCTAACAGTCCGTTGCAGTCTTCTTATATCTGATTTTTTGGCTGACCCAAACCAGACAGTTATAGAAGAGCACAGAACCGACTCAATAATAGCTGAGTAAAACTGTGTCATCTGTGCCTGTGGCAGGTTGAACTTTTTCAGCTGACGAAGGAAGTATAACCTCTGCTGGGCCTTTTTCACAATGGAGTCAATGTGAGTGTCCCACTTCAGGTCCTGAGAGATGGTTGTGCCCAGGAACCTGAATGACTCCACTGCAGTCACAGTGCCATCCATGATGGTGAGTGGGGGGTGAGTGGGGGGTTTCTCCTGAAGTCTACTATCATCTCTACAGTTGTGAGCGTATTCAGCTCCAGGTTGTTGTGACTGCACCAGACAGCCAGCTGCTTAACCTCTTGTCTGTAAGCAGACTCGTCGCCGTCCTGGATGAGACCGATGACTGTAGTGTCATCTGCAAACTTCAGGAGTTTGACAGAGGGGTCTTTAGAGGTGCAGTCATTTGTGTAGAGGGAGAATAGCAGTGGGGAGAGAACGCAGCCCTGAGGAGCTCCGGTGCTGATGGTGCAGGTGTTGGATGTGAGTTTTCCCAGCCTCACTAGCTGCTGCCTGTCTGTCAGGAAGCTGCCTATTCAGTGTGTATTTGGCCTGTTTGTACAAGTCTTTGTCCCCACTCCTGTAGGCATCCTCTTTGGCCTGGCGAAGCTGTTTGAGTTTTGTACTGAACCAAGGTTTATCGTTGGTAAATGTTAAATAAGTCCTGGTGGGTACACGCATGTCCTCACAGAAACTAATATAGGATGTCACGGTGTCAATAAGCTCATCCAGATCAGTAGCTGCAGCCTCAAAAACACTCCAATCAGTAAGTTCGAAGCAGGCCTGTAAATCCTGCTCTGCTTCAACAGTCCATGTCTTTACAGTTTTTACTACAGGCTTAGCAGATTTGAGTTTCTGCCTGTAGGCTGGTAGAAGATGAACCAAACAGTGATCAGAGAGTCCCAGAGCTGCTCGGGGGACAGAGTGGTATGCATCCTTTAAAACAGTGAAGCAGTGTTCCAGTATATTGCTGTCTCTGGTGGGGTACGTGATGTGCTGTCTATATTTAGGCAGTTCAAGGGTGAGATTAGCTTTATTAAAATCTCCGAGAATGATAATGAAAGAGTCCGGATAACGCTGCTCTGTGTGTGTAATTTGATCGGCCAACAGTTCTAGTGCCGCGCTCACACACGCGTCAGGAGGAATGTACGCACTCACCAGAATAAACTAGGAAAACTCCCGCGGCTAATAAAAAGGCTTACAGTTAATAAAGAGAGCTTCCAAGTTTGGGCAGCACATCTTCTTTAAAACTGTCACGTCTGTACACCAGCCTTCATTGATATAAAAACATAATCCACCACCTCTCGTTTTCCCCGACGACTCGGTGACGCGGTCCGCTCTGAACAGCTGGAAGCCTGTTAGATGAAGTGCGCTGTCCGGGATAGCTCCTCAGCCAGGTTTGTTTGTGCGGGTGAGGAGTTGTAGTTCGTCTGATTTATTTGCAAGGGAGCGGAGATTCACCAGATGAATACTCGGCAGCGGAGTCCTAAGACCGCACTGACAGAGTTTCAAGAGCGCACCGGCGCGCTTTCCTCGCTTGCGTCGCCTGGAGCGCTTGTATAGGACCGCAGCTCCTCCGACTAAAATGTCCAGTAAAACGTCTGAATGTTCAAACGTCGGCAAAAAGTTATCTGGTGTGTTATTCCTTATGTCCAAGAGTGTTTCTATTGAAGCTGATCGGAAAAACGTTGCTTAAGACAGGAAAAACAAACAAAAACAGTAAAAGTACCAAGGAGCAACAAACCGAGGTGGCCATGTGCGGCGCCATCTTGAATTATGAATCTCATAAATAAAATATTCTTGAATCTCTGATTGAGAGTAGCGCTTGAAACCTTCCATAGCTCGGTGGAAGTCCTTCTTGGTAATGAGTCCTCTGCCGTCTGGGTGGTATTCGTGAAAAGCTTCAGACGATGTGAGGTCTTTGAGCTTGAGGAACATCTCCACATTGCTGGATGATTCTACTAGCATATCTACCATCTGTTTGCCAATGGTTCCATTCACTACGTTTCCTAGAAACACAAAGAAATATTTATGCATGCCTTCAGTAAAGCTGCTTATCACTGAATTTAACTTGTTTCATAATGAATAGACTTTACACAGATACTGAACCAAACTGAACCAACACGGAGCTGAATAATGGAAATTGAATTTTGTATGTGCCTCATTTTGAAGTTTGCATCACTGATTTTGTTACTTTCTTGTTTAATACCGTGAAGCTGCTCTGATTCTCTATTGTGTATATAGCGCAATAAAAATTAAGGTGACTTGACGTGCTCAAAATGACTGTAGGACAATTAGACACTGCACTGCAGCTTTTGGAGTGGAATTCGAAATTTGGTTGCTGCAAAAGTGGGTTTCCAGTCATATGGATGCCAATATGGGTTCACAGTTGGTATGAACACAATCACATTCTGTTTGTGTAAAGATTTGACAAAAAACAAAGACCAAACAATCCAACAAAACGTAAAAACAGACTTCTTTCACACTGCAGCTTTTGGAGTGGAATTCGAAATTTGGTTGCTGCAAAAGTGGGTTTCCAGTCATATGGATGCCAATATGGGTTCACAGTTGGTATGAACACAATCACATTCTGTTTGTGTAAAGATTTGACAAAAAACAAAGACCAAACAATCCAACAAAACGTAAAAACAGACTCCGTATACTGATATTAGTATACTAACATTGATTGGAAAATCGACAATGCCACATTTCTAAGAAGCAAAAGAAGGACTGCACAGAAAAGCATTAAAAATTAGAAGACTTTTAATGATTCTCCAACATTCAAGCATGGAAAGCAGCATTACCACCATGTCTTTTTGTAAGTCCATCAAAGACTTCAGCAGCTCTATTTGGCTAGAATCCTGCAGACACAAAACACCATTCTTTTATTTCATTTATTCCCTTAAGTTTCATACACTTTTCTTTGCAATTAATAAATTAGCACATAAGATTTAAAGTAATTTGTCTATAGGCTAACCTGAGAAAGCTTCATTTGCATATGGGCAAACACATGGAGGAAGCCAACTACGGCGTCCCAGAGACTCTGGTGGTTACCTGTACACGGACCCTAAATTAGACTATTAAAGGTTTTAATTGATGTTAGCTAAAGACATTAATTAAACGAGTTGCTTCACAACATAACACCACATTATGGTGTGTGAACGAAGACAGACACAGCAGGTGTGGCATTAGGCCTCTGAGATGCATTCATTTGAAATAAAACATTAAAAGGAGAGAATAACATAGAATCTTAGGACACACAGTTATCAAAATATTACTCTGTATCTTTACATTTTGACAAAGCAGATTTTTCATACAAGCCCCATCACTGCTGACCCATTATGTGCATTTACCTGAATGTATTCAGTGAGTGTGTTGAGCACTTGCTTGGCCACGCTGATGGATTTGGAGAAGTTGTGCTGACCACGCTCAATCACATCCTTCCCTGAATAATACCAGTAGAAATCGCTGATGGACTTCTGTAGATATGAGGCCATCCATCATTCTCCGTATCAGACAAATGAAATGAAGGTGGCCTGTCAGCGATGAATGGTTTATGGAAATTTTATTTGGCGACAAGCTCTGTCTCACTGTTTTGGGCCCTTCTCCATTCGGTGCTGAAACTCTCAAACCACTTACAGCAGCAAACACGCATTTTTCATTCCTTTACATGTATATTACAGACAGGCATAATGAAAAATGTAAGAAACTAGTGTTTGAGGTTGAGTCAGTGGGCTTGCCTGGACCCTGAGCAGACAGTCCACAGTGGAGATGATAATGTTGACTGTTGTGTTGTTTCCAGTTTGAGTCCGCAGGTAGTTCTGGAAGCCTGTGGGGGAAATTTCAGTCTCCAGTTTTTACAAAAATAGACCAGAATATTGATGCTGTTTAAAATAGGGCTGTCGATGGATTACATTAATCAATAATGAATAATATGATGATTTTTTTTCCATCATTAATCTTACATTGAGAATGTACAGACTGTTACATCTGTCCTTTTACAATGTTGTGGATTTATTAAAATCCACTTCTAAATACTTGCAAATATTGTTAGAAGTCTCACCTGGATTTAAATTTACAGTGCCAGTCAAAAGTTTTAAAATACTTGACTGAATTTCTCATCTTAAAAATCTGATTTAAAGGGTCTTAAATACTTGAACTTGGATTAAAAAAACTAATATAATTTGAAAATTATGTATTTACTTTTTTACTTGTCTGTTTACTCACAATACTTTGTGATTCAGAGTGTGCAGATCTGTAAACTAATATATACAGTTAAAATGCATTAAAACAGTAATATTGTAAAATATCATTACAATTTAATAAAATTTTAAATGTAATATTACTGAATTTCCAGTAGCTGTTATTCCAGTCTTCAGTGTCACATGATCATTCAGAAATCATTCTAATATTCTGATTTGGTGCTCAAGAAACATCATTATCAATGTTGTGCTTAACAGAGTTGTGCTGCTTAATATTTTTGTGAATATTTGAAATAGATACATTTTGTAACATCGTACATTTCTAAACTATCACTTTTTAACCATTTAATGCATCCGTGCTGAATAAAATTGTTTGTTTAAAAAAAAAAAAAAACTTTTTTTTTTTTTTAAACAGTTTTACCCTTAACTTTTGAAGGTAGTATAATTCCCATACTGCCATGGCATGAGTCAACTGCTGATATGTTGAACCATTGTTGTGTAGCACGACAGTGTGTACACTCTTTAGGGGAATCAGTCTACAAATAGCTTACTTATAGTATGGTTAAAGTTGGATAGGAGAAAGTATTTTAACAAAGCATATTTCACTTCACCTGTTGACTTTGACAGCCATAGTACAAAAGAACCTTGCACTATTAAACAAAAACAAAAACAAAAAACATAATGTTTGTTCTATTATGGCCTTCACAAAGAAGCTGGAGGAATCGGAAAAGATCACAGGTCAGCTGTTCATCTGCCATTACTCTATCGCCTGAGAAAGAGAGAGAGGAGGAGCAAAATGCAGTACAGGCAAATCAATGTCAATAAAAAGAAAATATCTGCCTCTTCTGATAGACACATTTATTTTTCAGAGCACTTTGTTGTGGATGTCAGTGATGTACCTGAATTGTCCTCAGCACCCACTCCTAAACTCTCCGCTTTGAATCATGAAATATCTCCATTCTCAAATATGCGTAAGCAAATGCATTTTGCACCTGTATAGATTGTTAGTTGATCTATAATGGGCGATGAGCCTAATAGTGTAATCTACTAACTACGCATAATAACCCATCTTTTTCCTTAAGCACCAGGTATGTTCCTGTCGTGAGAATATTGTATACAGTAGCAGCACTCAGAAACGTATTGACATATTTATACTTCAAGCAAAGCGTCTACTTTTACATTATCAAAGAACATTTTCACTAACTTCAGTCTAGCCAGAGTTCGAGCACAAAAACTCCAATTATGATCACTGTGAAATTAATCTCTTACTTACATCGTTCGCACATCTGCACTCATCTGAACGCCTCTGATTGGTCATTCCATTCATAAGCTCAACAGAATCGTGTGTGATTGGTTAATGCGCAGCGCTGTAAAAACGCGTCTGTCTCTGGCTCAGCCCAGCCAGCGAGCGCAGATTTGAATTTAGCAGCTGGTGATGTGCCGCACTGAACGATCTAATCACGCCGGTGTGATCGTATTTAATATAAAAATATATTATTCGGCGATTTTTGTTTTGTTTTTGGAAGCTGCATTCAAAATCCACTTGGCTCAAAAATCTTCTTTGAATGGGCATTAATTGGGCCTCTGTCCCCATGTGAGGAACCCTATTCCCTATTATTTTATGGAAGCTTCTTATTCAGATGTGCCGCACTGAACGATCTAATCACGCCGGTGTGATCGTATCTAATATAAAAATATATTATTCGGCGATTTTTGTCTAACTGTTCATTCATCAAAGAATCCTGAGAAAATGTATCAGTTTCCACAAAAATATTAAGCAGCACAACGGTTTTAAAAATTGATTAAAAAATAAGAAACGTTTCTTGAACATCAAATCAGCATATTAGCATAATTTCTGAAGCATAATTTTCTTGTGACACTCAAAAGTACAGTAATGGCTGTTGAAAATTCAGCTTCGCCATCACAGAAATGTATTACATTTTTAAATATTTTCAAATAGAAAGCAGTTATTTTAAAATGTAATAATATTTAGCAAATTAGTTTTTACTGCATTTTTTATTAAATAAATGCAGCCTTGGTGAGCATAAGAGACTTTCATAAAACCTTGTACATAGTCTATATAGAGTATATTTCTATATCCATTTATATGGTGTTAAAATTTATTTTAAAAAACAGGGTTGTCAGAAGAATAAAATATTTTATTCATCTCATGATTTCGGACCAGTTTTAGAAAGCTGAATGAAACGGAAATATCAATTTCAATAGATCTAAGAATTACTTTTAAAGGGATAGTTCGCTCGTGAACGCGGGTACGGCAGTTAGCGGAAGCTAGAGATTAAGGTTTATATAGAATAAAATATGGATATTTTTCTTACAAAAATGCATCGATTCGCTTCAGGAGGCCTTTATTGACCCCCCAGAGCCGTGTGGGGCACTTTTGTATGATGGACGGATGCAGTTTATTGGACTTCTATTGGACTAAATATCAAATATTACTACCCATTCACTGCCATTATAAAGCTTGGAAGAGCCAGGACATTTTTAAATATAACTCGGATTGTATTCATAGGAAAGAAGAAAATCATATACAACTAGGATGGCTTGAGGGTGAGTAAATCATGGGGTAATTTTTCCTCCATTTTTTCCATGGACCCCCTTGGGTCCCCAGACACCAGTATGAAAATCCCTGTTTTAGGGAGAAGATAAAGGAACAGGATGTGTTTTGACTGATATCTGCTGGCGCTGAGATTCTGCAAGACCATCTCAGCAGCTCCGCGTTCATGAAGTCGGGCCTGTTGATACAGCAGCTTCTGCTTTTCCATCTCTTTTTCCTAAGACAATTAATTAGTTACTCAATCAATTCACTAAGAAATAAAACATACCAACTGTTTCTCAGTCTATTATTCCTGAAGCCAATCACCGATTACGTAATTAATGAACCCACAGTACATAACTGTGTCAGCATCCTCAGCCTTAACAGAAAACAACTCAGATTCCCTTCATTTCCATTGCTCACCTCAAATGATTTCAGGCCATTTTCATCCTGGTCTTCCTCACTTTGGCAACTCTGCAATGCAGAGTTACAGTTTAGCTTGAATTTTGAATGTGTTTGCAGCAAAAAGGAAAAAAACTTGCTCAGAAAGTCCCAGCAGTGCATAATACCTTGGCCATTATGTCAGCATAGCACATGAACAGGTCATCCATCTCAAGTTTACTGTAGATACATACAAGTGAAAAGAGTGAACCAGGTGGGTTTCGATGTGTTTTACAATTTTATCATTTTCAGGCATGGTCCCAATGGAAAGACCAAAATTTAAGCCAGCATTAAATATTTATTTTACATTTTACATATAGCATCTCCTTCTATGTTCATCTCAGAATGCAATGAGAAACGTTGAAATATAAATATACTCTTTAGTACAGAGTAAAATATATTGATAGAAAACTGTTCTAATTTCCTTAATAATTGTGTGTGCTACATAATATTTTTCCTGATTTAGCTTAACGACATGTTAATTTGCAATCAACCATGCTAGCCAAATATCTTGAGGGCCTTATATGAGACAAGTTGGTCAGGTTGCTTCCAATGTAGACATCTTCCTAGGTTTTCAAAAGGAGCTGAAATACTTGCTAAATTGATGTTTAAAATGGTTTTGGTTAGCCTTGATCTACATGCAAACACAAACAAATGCATGAATCAATCACACTCAAACACACACATACAAACCTCCGCTCAGTCAAGGCACTTTGACTGAAGAGATTGATAAGCTGACGGAGTGGATCAATGTTGTTTCCCTGCTCTGCTCCCTCCTTCAGGATCTCTACAGGAGCTGCTTTCTGATGGGGATAAAAGTATTCCTATTACTATAAAATCAAAAAAGCTCATGGGTTCTATCTGGAATTTTCTATGGATTCTTACAGTTTGTGGTTCACATTACTAGACGAGATTGTCCCATTTTGTTCTACAACATAAATTACACAGTTACACTACTGTTCAAAAGTTATTATTTTGTGAAATATTATTA
The DNA here is from genome assembly GCF_001515625.1 of Sinocyclocheilus rhinocerous. Classification (NCBI taxonomy): domain Eukaryota; kingdom Metazoa; phylum Chordata; class Actinopteri; order Cypriniformes; family Cyprinidae; genus Sinocyclocheilus; species Sinocyclocheilus rhinocerous. The sequence goes on from NW_015654491.1 coordinate 626,811, forward strand.
CAATTTAATATAACACTTTTCTATTTTAATATATTTTCAAATGTAATATATTCCTGTGATGGCAAAGCTGAATTTGTCTTATATTCCAATTTTCAGTGTAACACGATCCTTCAGAAATCACTCTAAAATGCTGATTTGGAGCTCAATAAACATTTATTATTTTCAATGTTGAAAACAATCGTGCTGCTTAATATTTCTGTGGATTTTTTGAGTACATAAACTTAAGTTACAATCATTGTGGTCTGGGCCGTTTCTAGGCATAGGCGAGCTAGGCGGTCGCCTAGGGCGCCACCAGCTGAAGGGGCGCCAATGAGCGCACGTACTGGCACTTTTAGCAGGGTTGTGATAAAGAGTGGCACGGTCACCCTGAAATATGACTGCCGCCCCCACTGGATCCGCCAACATTATTGGGCTAGAGTACTGTCAATCTGACGATGCCTGTATGCCACTAGATCAGAGTGCTGTCAATTGCTGCCTGATTGTTGCATGCAAAGTTTGCATTTGGAGCGCTCAACAACGCCATTAGATCAGTGGGCTCTGTCAGTGCTTTGGCAAGGTAACACTTTTTTTTGCCATGCAATAAAGCTAAGTTCAAAGGCCAATTTAAAATATTGGTACAGCAAATAAAGTGCACAAAATCTGTATTTTGTTTAGGCAGTATTTGTGGCACATTTGTCCAAATATTTGTGGCAGATTTGTCCAAAAGGGGTGCGTTTTTTGCGCCAATGCATTGTTAAAGGATCAGCGTGTCATGTAATATATTCCCATATAAACTTAAACATCCAATTACAAAATATTTGTATAGTAAAATTCGCTAATTCACGAGATCAATACATCCTTTATTAGACCGCTTTGTCGAGTTAAATGCATCCTTACGGAGGTGTCAAAATGCTGAATCAATTCATTCACTTCCAACAGCGCTTAATGGGAGCAGCGTCATAGAGGGCACAGCGTCACGTTATTTAAAGGGGACGTTAACGCGTTAACGAGTAGCAAATGATTAAGTAGCTGCATTGGTTACTTTTATGCCACTGATAAAGCTTTTATATGTAGTTTGGGGTAACAAAGGGTTTGACTGAAATAATAATGCAATAACTGACACTTTAAATCAATGTTTCAAGAAACAACAACAAAAAAATTGAACAAAAAACAGATAAAGACAAAAAAGTAGCCATTGATAATATCTAAACAATATGTAGTAGTATAGTATATAGTATCCAAATCAAAATGTAATAAAATTAAATTATGTGTGATTTATGTGTAAATTATGTGCAATGTCTTAGCCACTAGGGATTGTTACATAGGGCTATACAGGCATCTAGTGGCAACACAATGATATTACAGATACTAAATTTTGCAAAATGTTTATCTTAACAGTCAATTTACAAACAATGCATTCAGATTTGTGGAACTCAATGCACTGAATCTCCACAAATTAGTGTCGTTACTATGACAACCAATTTGAATGTGACAAGCAAAAGGGGGCAATAGGGATTTCGCCTAGGACGTCAAATTGGCTAGAAACGGCCCTGGGTCTAATTGATGACTAGTCTATTCTTGGGCTATGGTTAGACGTCTATTAAATTTTCACTGACAGCCCAACACTTAGCCTTGATGTCTGGGCTGTGTTTAGACGGCTAATAGACGTCTTTTAAACGCAAAATTGCTTGCTGGGAATGTAAATGTAAGAGAAATGTAAAACAAAACAATGTAAAAAAAAAA
>NW_015654491.1:628695-653326 GCF_001515625.1 Sinocyclocheilus rhinocerous
GGGGGAATAGGGATTTCGCCTAGGGCGTCAAATTGGCTAGAAACGGTACTCATAAATTGAAAACCGTGATTCAAAAAACCCATTACAAAAACTTCGCTTTGGCGAAGGATTCAGTCCAGAACTACAAACATGAATAAAACGCGTTAGAAAAACTACAAACGTGGCTGATGCAAGCGACCAGCGGTTAGGTAGAGAGGTTTACAAAAAGGGGGTTGAGTTACTAATAATCAACATTTAACCTGGTAAAAAAAAATAAAAAATCATCTGAGGATGTTAACTGTGACAAGATGATTGACAGGCCAGTTTACAGTGACAGGGTGCGTGTAACAGGTGCGACAGAACGGTCCTTTAAAGACGCAGTTGTGTGACTTGATAGTATGTCCCAAAGCTTGCCTACTCTTCTACTACACACTCAAAAGTGTGCACTTTTTCTTCACCAAAAGAGTACATACTTTAAGGGCGTAGTATAAGTAGGCACATTGAGACGCAGCAATGCTCTGCCTTCAGCCAGACTCTCTCATAACCCTGCAGGAAAAGGTTCACCGCTCTGTGCCTACAGAAAAAGACAAATCTCATGTTAAAAACGAATTAATGTTGGTTTCAGCCAAATGAAACATAAGGAAGATGACAGAATGTCCTCTTTATCTGAATTAGTTCAACGGCATTGCAATTCTCAAGTATTTCTGCTGCCTTCAGCTTTTATAACTTGGGTAATTCATAATGCAATATGGAGAGTAAATGGACTTGTCATAACTCTCTTTGCAGCAAACTTGGGGAGATTGTACAAAGGAACCATTCTCAAAAAAGCAACTACAGCCCGTTTCCTCTGCTTAGACAACATCTTATGCCACACTGCCCTCTTCGTCTTCTGGGGGCACTCCACCTGACAGAAACACAACTTTGTCAACCATTTACTAGAAAAGAACCATACAAACACCAGAAATGGGCAAAAATCTCCACCAAACTGCACTGGTTCATGTTTGAATGTATTAGTGGCATGACCTTAAAAATTGTATTTAATAGTCAACATCCATTCAGATATGGACATACACAATATGTGCCATCAATTATCATTTGCAGCAATTCATTGCCAGTCTAACCTGATCCAGATGGAAAAGAACACGAGCGATGCTTAAGATCCTCTCAACACTGAGGGGATCAATTGAGTTTTCACATAGATCCTGGCAAAAAGAAAAAAAGAAAAGTGAGGTGAAGGACGCTCAAATAGCATTTTCACAGGCCTTTATCGGCTCTTTCACATATTGTCTTCTGGCTCACCTGTTGCAGGTTGTTGCGAATGTACGCTCTGACCTCATCCTCTGTGTCCCTCTAGAAGCAGATGAATGTTTCAGATGTCAGGAAAAAGAATTACAATATTTTCAAGATGAGGAATGGATTGATTTTGCAAACACTGTCATTATTGATCAGTATGAACAGACGTACCTGAGAGAAACGGCTTTTGGCATGAGTGACCAGGCCCTGATCACCATGGCAACACCCATTCATGGCAACCGAGAGGAGTTTTTTTTGGTGCCACCACAATGAGAGAGGTGTGTGTGTGGAGTAACAATCACCATTCCTCTTCACCTTTCTCATCTCCTGGCTGCACACCCCTCCCTAATGGAAAATCATACAATTCAGTTTCATTCAATATTATTGAACAGCATATTTGGGTTGAATAATGACTTGGGCGTTTATTAAAGTCCCTGCAGGCCTCTGAGTTTACAGGCCAAAAATGAATTTATTTTTAAAGAACAGCGTAAAAAAAATGAGGACAAAGCAAACTTGGTCAGAATTGAGAGGAACTAGAAAGCCAAATGTATTACACGGTCATTTACAGAGTAAATGAAGGGAAAACTGAATGTGTTCAAAACAAGTAATACAGTATTAGTGAAATGAAGAGACCTTATCCATCCTGCTTTTGCTGCTGTTCACCAGGAATGTCATGTTGTTGATTTCATTTTGAACAACAAAGTTCTGTTCTTCCCATTTGAAATTCTAAAGAAAAACAAGTGTGTAAAAGATACATTTTTAAAAAATATAATGAATGCACAAAGAGTACAAATGTATGTCTATAAATTTATATTTTTAAACTTAAAACTAAATATTAACCATAAATAATGTAAATTTTTAGAGATAGATGATACAAAGGGGACATGCACAATTTGTGTGTGTACTTTCAAAAAAAGTAACACCTTTTTTATCATTTGATTTCTTTTCCCTGAGACAGACAAAGAATGATAATATCCTTTTTTCTTATTACATTATTTGAATTTAGTGTTCAAATAGGCATCATTGACATGTAAATGTGGGTGACCATGTGCTGTGCGATGGATTTCTAATGGCAGAAAATCTAATATTTTGTAATGAATATATTTTGGATCTCTGCACATGACAAGAAAAAATACATATTGTGGCCACAAATTCATTCAAACTATTTATTAATTCATGGCAAACTTCTATTAATTTGTTAACTCGTTTTAGTTACCCTTACCAAAAAGTAGTATACTTCAAGTTTATTTTAGTAAGTATACTTAAGTAAAGTTCAAGTATATTTTTAAGTATAATTTATGTAGTAAGTATACAAATATCAGTGTACTAGTAGTATACTTGTAAGTGTACTATTTCAATACTCCTTGGGACTAAATTGGCCCACTTTCTAATATATAAAAGTATACTTTTAAGTATAACAGTAGTAAACTTTGAGTACACAACTAGTTTAAATCAAAATGTTTAGTTTGTACTGCAACTATACTAAAAAGTGTACTTAGGTTTACTGATAGTTTACTAATTAAATACGTAGCATTTTTAGTACACTTTGAAGTATAGTCTAAGTAAACTACTAGTTTAGTAGTTCTATACTGCAAGTATACTCGTAAGTTTTCTTTAAGTGAACTTTACATCATACTTTAAGTATACTACTATGTCCCTATTTAGGTATTAAGTATATATTTTGTTATATGAATATCTGAACATACAAAACATCAAAAGAACAGGGTATCTGCTTGTAAACAAAAACATTTTATTCTAGCTTCATGCATTCTTTTTTATAAACACTTGAATGTGGATAAGTTTCATAAATAAAAAATAAAGAAATAAACAACATTTTGAACAAAAAGCTGAAAAAAGACTATGAGATTTAGCCCAAAAAATGAAGACTTCAGCTACAAGGGAGAAAAGCTTCTCAGCATCTGTGTCCACCTCTCTCAGCCAACTCATTCTGATGATACCGAACATTAAGTAGATTAACCAATGGTGAATTTTAAACTCACCTGTGGATGTCTATAAATGGAATGAGTAAAGGGTAAAATGTGTAGATATCTTGGACCAACACAGTAAACCTTTCTTGGATGTCTAACTCCTGTTCTGAGACATCGCCACGCCCCTCTGTCTTCAAATGCTCCTCCTCAAAGAGCACTGACTCCGCCCTCTTCCATAACTTTTCCAACAAAGGTAGGAAATGGCTCTTCAGGAGGTGTGGTTCTGCCTTGCTGATGAGAGGCTGGCCAAATACTAAAAGAAATGCTCTGCTATTTATGGCATTTGTGGTTATATTTGTACTTTTCAATGTAATTTGGCATTTGTTACAATCACAAAGTTTATACAGCACTTCTTTTGGTTTTCTTCTAAAATAGATGCTTCAATGACACATTAAAATCTCCATAATCTAGTAATTAACTTCTCTAGTGGGACCAACTCACCTGCGAGACGTTTCATCCAAGCACTGTCTGCAGTCCCCAGGTGGGCGTGGATGATGGAGAGGATGTGACCCAGTAGGGCATTTGCATGCTGGGGTGTGACAGAGGAAGAATAGCCCTCCTGGGATGCTTGGTTACCAGCCTCCCCCCATCGAGAGACATATCTACACAGCAGAGGAAGCGTCACCTCAGTAACCTTTGTCAAAAGGGCATGACAGGCCGCTGGTCCTGCCTCTGCGAGCTCTTCGACCTCTGAGAAAGCCTCTTGCAAACTGGGGAGGAGCCTACAGGATCTTCCAGCTAAAAAGACCACACCAAAATCAATGATGAAAAATAGCATGTGGCAACGTGAGAGTGTTCACGTTTTTGCATTCTATTGAACTTTTCTTGCCTTTACCTTCACTCTCTTCATTACTCAGTGTCGGAGAGGGAATGAAGGTTGGTCAGCTCCAAGAAACACATAGGAAAGGCTGCAGATAAAGCAGCCAGACACTCCCCCAAGCCTCTGCCTATCAAAACAAAGAAAAAGGCTGATCGACAGATGAACCATAACAAGGTTACAAGTTGCACAAGTTTCATAAGGACAATCTGAACAATAAATAATAACAACAATAAATAATCAGAGTAAAATAATAAGAGCCAAACACCCAAAGTAACATAATTTGGACAACATAAATACATTTCCTTGTCATCATGTCTGTCCAAACCTGTATGCTGTTTTTTTTTTTTCATAGAACTCAACAGGATTTTAGTAGATTATTTACACATTTATTTTCAATACAGCTGATAGTGACCATGTCAGAAAAGCCACAAAAAGGACAACAAAAATATTATTAAAGCACCATAAATTGTTAATGAGAAGAAATGTTTACTGAGCACCAAATCAGCATATTAGAATGATTTCTGAAAGGTCATGTGACACTGAAGACTGAAGTAATGGCTGATGAAAAATGTGCTTTTCCATCACAGAAATAAATTACTTTTTAAAATGATGTATTAAATACAGAATAAAATAAACTAGAATGCAGGTATTTAATATTGTTATTAAATATTTCACAACATTACTGTTTTTATTTTTTTAATGAAATAATTCCAGGCTTAATAAGCATAAGAGAACATTTTTAAATGTCTTACAGACCCTCAAGCTTCAGTAGAGTAAATAGCCATCATATGACTTCAGAAGACTTGATATCTAGTGCAAAATTATAGACTACTTTTAAGGTGATTTTATGAGTTTTTGGTTCTTTTTGGAATTGATGGAATAATACAAAAAAATAAAAAGTTGCATTCACTTCAACATTTCTTTTTGTTCCAATGAAAAAAATAACAGCATGGGTTTGGAACAACATGACAGCAAATACTGCCAGAATTTTCATTTTGGAGTGAAATAATCCTTAAGTGACAGAGTGTTACCTCTCAAAGAATGTACCACTGCAGGTGCCAAGAATGTATAAACAGCTGAGGATCCTGTAGCAACAGGAGTGCACTTCATCCACTGAAAGAAAAAATTAATCATAGATTTAAAAAATATATATTTTCTTCTATAGTTTTTGCAAACATTCTTGAATCCTTGAAGTTCAATGTAAATAAAAAACGTCTCTGATACGTATGTAACCCTCGTTCCCTGAAGGAGGGAACGGAGACACTGACATTAGGGGTCTCACTTGGGAGCCCAAATCACCTCTGAGCATTACAAGAAACAGCCAATGACAACTGGTGAGTGGAATTTGCATGCCAAGCCACTCCCCATGCATAAGGGTATATAAGATGGCGCCGTGCATTCACTCATTCAGGTTTGTGCTGAGGAGCAGAGAAAGCATCCCGGCATTCAGCACAGTTCACGGTTGTGGCATGAGGGACGTAATGTCTCTGTTCCCTCCTTCAGGGAACAAGGATTACATATGTACCTGAGACAATCCCTATCAGTCAGTCACATTTGTCGTTACGTTGACACTGATGTTAGGGGTCCCTATGGAAAGCGCCACAACCAGAATTGTGTTACAAAGACTGAAGGTGCAGGTGCTGACAAGCAAGCGTGTCAGGACAGATGCACCTCAATCCATAACCTACCCAATGCCCTATAAGCCAGATAACTTATCAAACACACAGGCTTACCAGGGAAACTGAAAAAAGTGTTGTTCTAACATTCTCACAATTCTAGATTTCAGCAACTGTTGGGGTGCGGACACACATCCAAATAGGAATGTGAACAGTAAGACTGGTTACAGCACCGTCTGACAAACTGTCATGACCCCAGATCAGGAGAACACAACAGGAACTGAAAATACAAAAACTGTTTTGGGAATACCTTACCGTGGAAGGATATACAGGATTACCAACGGAATCTCATGTATGGAACCAAGTCTAGTAAAAGGGGTGACAAATGGCATGCAACCCAAATACTAGACTCAGCAACAGACTCCTCCACTAAGTCTGAATGCCACAGGATGTTGGAGGAATCGACCAGGATTCACCAGATTAGGAACCTACTGGAAGAAGATAAAGCACGTCTCAAGCACTGGGTGCATTCCATGTAAATCACAACGCGCGAACGGGACACAGCAACACAAGGGCTGGATCTGCCTCCTCCAAGGGCAGTGCTTGCAAGTTCACCACCTGGTCTGAAAGGGAGTGGTAGGAACTTTGGGCATATAACGGGGCCGGGGCCACAAGATAACGTGAGAATCAGCTGGCCCAAACTCAAGGCACGATTTGTTGATCGAAAATGCCTACAGTTCCCCAACCCTCTTTATGGATATGAGCGCGACCAGGAGCTTCCGGTCTTAAATGACAGGAATTTGAGCTCAACTGAGCCAAGTGGCTCAAAGGGGGCTCCCCACAGTCCCGTCAGGACCACATAGAGATCCCTAGAGGGAACGAGGCGCAATCTGGGAGGATTTAATCTCCTCGCACCTCTCAGGACCCTGACGATCAGTTTGTGCTTCCCCAAGGATCTACCATCCACTGCATTGTGATGCGCCACAATGGCAGTGATATACACTTTCAAAGTGGAGGGGGACAGCCTCCACTCCAACTTTTCTTGCAGGAAGGAAAGCACAACGCTGGCCAGGCATCTCTGGGAGTCCTCTGGGCGAGAGGAACACCAGTCAATGAACAGTCCCCAATTCAGTGCATAGTTCTGCCTGGTAGAGGGGGCCCTAGCCTGAGTGGTAGTATCTATCACAGCCTGCGAGAGGCCTACAGTGTCCCGTCTAGAAGCCAAACGTGCAGGTTCCACAGATCGGGTCGTGGGTGCCAAATAGTGCCCTGCCCATGAGAAAGAAGGTCCCTCCTCAGGGAGATTCTCTAGGGAGGGGCTGTCGCAAGGAGCAAGAGATGGGAAAACCAGGTCTGGGGGGGGGCATACTTGTGTAAACCCCAGGGCCAGCAGTGTGCCGCCAAAGCCAGGGGCTGCTCAGCAAAGTCTTCAGCATCAGAAGATGATAGCCCCTCCTATCCCCAAATAGGAGGAGCCCCAAAAGAAACACTGGGTCCGCCTCAGGATGGATCGACGCCCCAGGAACTCAACGGCGCTATGAGGCGCAGGACTTCTGTGGAGGCTGGCCCGGTGGAACATTCTTGACAGTAATCCTCAGGTCTCCCGTGTCCCTAACCAATGCGGCCCCAAGATCTTTATGACCAGAGGAAACAGACTGGGTAGAGCTCGAGGGAAGCCTCATAATGAACGAGAGCCGCAACCTCAGTGTAGCCATGGACATGAGCTCATAGTGCGGGCATGAACCATCCACGAAAGCCATCTCAGCATGCTTGCGGCCCAGACACGTGAGACAGTGATTGTGTCCGTCATCAGATATAAGGAAACTACTGCACCCAGAAGCACACAGTTGGAAAGACATTCGAAAGACACTCTCGACCATGCAAGCTGTAGGAAATTGCTCTTTTAGACTGGAAAGCAGCTGAGAATCACCTGCAGACTGAAGGCTTCTTTGTTTCTTGATGACTTCTCTTGATGAGAGAGAAAGCGCTCACGAAGTGATCAGCTCCGAAGAAAATTGCTGAATGAGTGGATGCACGCCGCCATCTCATATACCCGTATGTACGGGAAGTGGCTTGGCATGCAAATTCCACTCGCCAATTGTCATTGGATGTTTCTTGTAATGCTCAGAGGTGATTAACGTAACGTCATTGTCGATGTAACATCAAATGTGACTGACTGATAGGGAGCTTATTCTAATACGATTCATCCCAACTGCGTGTGAGATTTATTCATAATACAGTTGAACTGCAAAAGAGGAGTAAACGGTAAATTTTTTTCTAATGAAATGGTAATGCGTTCATACAGAGCAAAAATGTACAGTATGAATGATTCAACACATGATGCTGCTGTTCTACAAGCATGATCTTATCGCAGGGAAGCCGGCTGCAGTCCTGCAGTGTGGTGCAAAGAGTGTTTTCTCTTGCCAGTACACTTGTGAAGATCATTGTTTATAGAAGTAATATAAGGTCATGCTCAAGAGGAAAATTCTCAGGTCACAGAGAATATGAACTAATACCAAATGCTGTTGGACTTCATGCGAAACAGTGAATGTTTTCTCACAGTCAACTCCTTTGGATTTGGCACAAAGCAGTACAAAACATTACTAAATGCACATTTGAGTAGATCCACATAGATCCTAAAGAGAGCCGTCATTGACTAGAGGCATTTTTGAGTATAGTTAATTCAGAAGAGATGCCGGTTTAAAGTGGTTTGCTATTCATTATGCCATAACTGCACATTTCCTATTAAAATATACACCCAGACACACATGCCCATGATCAAACACAAGAGGGGTCAAACACAGGGCTGAATCTCGTGCAGACAGGAAATCAAGTGCCACTCTAAATGGCAAAACAGAGGTAATTGGAAAGGGAAGTGATCTGCTCAACCAAAAACCTTTGTGAATATTTTTCCACTGCCTTTCCACAGCCTCCATTTATTTTCCCTCCATCTGTTCATTCATCATAGGACACACTAATCTATTCATTATTCATCCAATTAGCTGCTGCTATTTCTTTCATCCATTCCTCCCTCTTGCCTTCTCTCTTACCGATCAGTCACCCTCCGTGCTGCCTCTCGGCATCGTGCAGGAATAGAGCGGTGAGCACCGGGATCAGGGTGGGGGTGGTGTACGTTATGACCTCACTGTCTCCCCTGCTCTGGGCTCGGTTTAGTCCATACTCATCCCAGGTCACATTATCTGCCGTTAGCCCGAGATCTTCTGCAGCGGCTTCAAAGAAGGACCACAGCAACGCCCTGACGGATTCATTAGTGGTTTTCATTAACATCCTAGAGACAAACAATTATAGAAAAATTAGAACGACTTTAGAAAAAAGGCTCTTACACGCACCAAGGCTGCATTTATTTGATAAAAAATTTTTTGGTTAATAAAATGAATGAGGATTGTAAGCATTCACCTCAGCACTACAAGACTGGGGTGAGTGAACCATGGCAGTGGATAATACTGAGAGTGCATGAGACGAATACAAAGTGCCTCTAAATTAAAAGTGTTTCAAGCAAAATAATCAAGCAGATTTTGATTACAAACAAAAAAGAAAGACACAAAGGAGTATGAAGAAAAAGACACCAACTCTTACCAAACAGAGAGATTATGCGTCTGGCTAGAGCTCCGAGTTTACAGAATAAACTAGGAAATAACAGGACAGAGGATGAGGGTAAGAGAAGGAATGAGGGAAATGAATGGGAAACAAACAAGACAGATGGAACTGAAAATATATAATGACAGAGTAGCAAAGGTGAACATGGAGACACAGACATGCAATCAGCCATATGTGTGTACGCACACAAGCGCGCACACACACACAAACACAAGTTTCTCCATCTTGGTGAGGACTTTCCATTGAATTCTATTGTTTTTTAGAGAGTAAATAGTTTTTTATAAAAACACTTTTATAAAATGACTGAGGACCATTGACTTGAAAAACCTGACCCACATAATCACATGCAAATGTAATGGCAGTCTGTCATCACAAATTACCTTGTGGCCATCTCTTTTTCTTTATTGGTGGACTGGCAGCCATCTCTAAGTGAACACATTGTAGTGGAGAGGAAGTAGAGATTGTGAATTTTGAAGTATTGATCTAATAGTGGCAATACAACCTGGGACAGAAAGAAAAAGAGGCTTGAATACAGACTAAACAACAGAATAAAACAACAGTTACCAGCTGAAGAAATGTTCACTTCAGATTTTTGTAGTTAGGTTTTGAAGATTGTTAGTGCACATTAATGAGATTGATAGTTGAGGAGGTCAGGGAACTGCTAAACGTTGTTATTGATCTTCATGTGGGAATGAAAGACTCTTAAACGGCATGCAGCATATTGTCTCAGAACAGGGATGGATAGCAAAAAAAAACATGATGTCTAATCAATAATGGGATCAGCAGTGACATGACCAGTATGAACAACACAAAAGCCATAATTATCTGCAACTACACAAATTTGCCATGACAACTGTGATTTAATTACAAAAACGTGTAAATGTTTATCGCAAAGCTTTGAGCAAGCTGAGACTTTCGCTTGGTTATCACTTAAGATACAATAAACAATTCCAATATACAAACTACACATCTGCAGTGTCTTAAAAATAATCAAAAAATCCATTTCATTTGAATAATTATTTGGAGTTCAAATCAGGCAGTTATTTAAATATGTCTGTCATTCTGACTCAGTTGGCTGCTATGCTGTAATGAATGCTCATTGATTTCAGTTCTGTTCCAAATGTCTGACCTGCAGTAAAGATAACTGACCTTAATAAAGAAATGAATTTGTCGCTCAAGGGGAACTTTCTCAACCCTGTTAATCTGCCCTCGAGCCTGAGCACCCTCTGCAAAACCCAACACATATAAATTAAATTAGCAGATTTCTATGCCAGGCATTAACTTGCTTCAGACATTATGAGACCACATAGCTGAAATTAACTGATATCATGATCATTTTAAAGAATAGTTTGCCCAAAAAAAATTTTTTTATTCACTTGCCAAGGCAACTCTAACTGAAGTTGTTTAATGGAAGTGTAATGTAAGTTGTTTAAATTTTTAATAGTTTTAGTTTACAATTACATCACTGATTCCCACTTCTACATATTGAACATAACGTTCATAGTTGAATATCAGAATCAGAATCAGAAGAGTTTTATTACCAAGTATGTTTACACACACAAGGAATTTGACTTGACGACAGGAGCTTCCAGAGTTGAAGAAAGTACAAACATAGTGCAGACATACATGATAGTGCAGACATACATAGGAATAACACAGTAGGGATGGAATATAACACTAATATAAGAAAAATAAAATAAAACATCAGACATTAAATAATGTACTATATACAGGAATAGAAGTATAGGAAAAAAATTTAATATTTAGATAAATGTACAGATACAGTATGTTATAAGTGTGCAGATATGTTATTTACAAAGTGTGCAGTTTAATATTAATATGTCAGATAACTATGTCAGTTGTGATGGACGATGTATAATTATGAAAGATTAATTGTTCAGGCTGAATATAGCCTGTGGGGAAAAAACTTCCTTGTGCCTGGCTGGCCAGTGCTCTGTAGCGCCGACCAGAAGGCAATATCAACATTGGCTCTATGAATGCTAGTTAGATTGAATGACTTATAGACAGTAAATGTTGGTTTGCCCCTCTCATAACACTATTATATGGCTTCAGGAGATTTGGACTACTGTTAATGATTTTTCAAGCATCCAATTTTATTATATAAAAAGAGCTATGTGAAAAAAAAATGTTCATGCGAATTTGGAAAGGCACGAAGATGATTAAATAACACAATTTTCATTTTTGTGTAAACTATCCTTTGAACACCCCTTTCAGTTTAGTGAGGCCTTGAAATTACAGGGCAGTTAGACAAAAAGACAGATGTGCAAATAAATAATTGGAGAGAAGTGGAGCGGAAGAACAGGGGAATGTGTGTGTGTCTAACCCAGCTCTAGTAACTGCTCCTGGGCTTGCTCAGTGAGACAGAGGGCTTGCTGGAGCAGGCCGTAAGCGAAGCGGCTTGCAATCGTTGGGGAATCAGCATCTGCCCCCTTTCTGTTCCTGTGCAGTGAGAATCCAGTCAGTAAAAATGAAATGGACACTTCAAAGGCATGATACTCATTCTACTATCCAGTAGCAGGAAAGGATCCTCACCTCCTCACTGAGTACCCATTGATGTGGTAGAACTTGAGAACATCTTGAGTTTTGTCTCTGACTCGACTCTTGTCTCAGAGCATACGGTACAAGCAGAGTGTGACTGCCCCCTCCTGGACAAAATCAGCATCAGTATTAACAGGGGCGGATTTAGTGATTTGGGGGCCCCAGGCAAAATACAGGAATGGGGCCCTATACAATTTCACACATTTACAACCTTGAGGTTCCTTTCACTGTTGCTCGCTGCTGCACGACCGTGTCCCATAGTTGTGTCTAATCTTTTAGATTTTTCATGTACATGTTATAAATAAATGCTTTATTTAATGTTGTAAATCCCTTGTTCACATTTAAACAGGTTAAAATAGTATTAGAGTAGGTTGGACACTAGGGGGTGCGTTGGGGTAATTTTCACTATGCAATTGTCTACACAACGCAAGGCTGTCTAATTCTAAACTTTAAAATATACATTTATTTTTTATTTATTTTAATTGCACATTTAAATTAAACTGAAGGAAATTATAAATTTACATGCTTAAGGATTATTTCAACCAAACATGAAGGGTGCCTTTGTGGGAAAAAAAAAAAAAATAGGCCCTACCTTTGCCTAATGGTTAAGTCCGCCTCTGAGTATTAACAGGCTTTGGCTTTGCCATTGTTAAAAGAGTTTTATATAAGCAATGCATTATAATTAATTAAAGTGGTGACAGTTATTAATTCCTGCTCTTAGTTTGCCTTAGTAATTAGTGCATATTATTACACAGCTCTCCGCAATAGCTGACTGTGACTTGTCATTCTAGGTCAAATATTTGTGCATAATGACTGCTAACTAGTTTATTTAAAATAATCTTCCACACAGATTCATGTCTCCCATATTACTCCACAATCTATAGAATCTCAAAGTTTCATGTGCATTTATTTATTTATTTTGTAAAAACCTGTAATACTTTTAAATTAAATTAATATTATTTATTTTTTGTAATAATCAGGATAGTGCACAATCAGCTGGTCATTATAGCAAATAAATAAATATATACAAATTTTTAAAAAAATGTTCCAGGGTGCCACTGGTGATTACTCTACAACACTATTAGTTTATAAAAGTAATTTATCCCTGTGATGGCAAAGCTGAATTTTCAGCAGTCATTACTCTAGTTCCTTCAAATCCTTCAAAAATAATTGCTGATTTGCAGCTCAATAAACCTTTCTTATTATTGTCAATGTTGAAAACAGTTGTGGTACATTTGTTTCAGGATTATTTGCTGAATAGAAAGATCAAAAGAACAGCATTGTAACATTATAAATGTCTTTACTGTCAATTAAATTTAACAGCCTTGCTGTGTATAAGTATTAACAGTGTTGGGGGTAACTCATTACAAGTAATGCGAGTTACGTAATCAGATTACTTTTTTCAAGTAACTAGTAAAGTAACGCATTACTTTTTTAATTTACAAGAAAATATCGGAGTTACTTTTTCAAAAAAGTAATGCCAGTTACTTTGTTTTCCCATTTATTGACTGACAGCTCTCCTGTCCCCATATTGGGAGAAATCGGGAGTTATTAAAAACAATCAAGCCCTGCTTATATTTAAAAAGTAACGTGAAAGTAACGCAAAAGTAATATAACGCATTACTTTCCATAAAAAGTAACTAAGTAACGTAATTAGTTACTTTTTTAGGGAGTAACGCAATATTGTAATGCATTACTTTTAAAAGTAACTTTCCCCAACACTGAGTATTAATAATGATTTTTAAATGGTAGTGTATATATTGTAGCATCTGGACCAATCAAACACACAATTTTTCATTTGATTTAACAAATCAGTTATTCATTAGATCCTGTTCAGTGTACATCCACACCTCTTCCACACACCACACACCCAGTATTCCTATTTCACAGTGTTTTGTTTCACTGTAATACGCAGGTGGCTGCAGGAACCCTAATTTAATTCACTGTATCATTTCTCACAGCGGCCCATCTGTAACACACACACCTTTACTCTCCAGTTCCTACAGTTTCCTGGCTGCCCAGATGTGATGATAATTCTCAGCCAACCGCTCTGCCATGGCCTTCAACACCAGATTGAAAGTGCAGTTATTTTTAATCCTGTTATTGTACAAAACTGGCTGGAGGTATATAGGAAGCATATGAGGCAATTTCTAAAATGACTTCTAAAATATGTTCTGTTATTTTGATAAAAAGCTATTCTATAAAAGTTACTTAAATAAAAGCAGTAATCAATGGTTCATGATGTAATCTCCTCTTTGGTCCCTGTTGGACTGATTTATATTGTATGGAATTCATTGAAGCTGCTTACATACTGATCCCAGGTCAGAGTGACGCTGCTGGTATCCACAGGCTTTGGACTAAATGTGGATGCTCCTTCAAAAGACAGCTATTAAAAGACAAAACACAATTTATGTTCTCCATAGAAACACAATGCATTTATCTGGTTTGATATCAAGCATCTGTCAAACCCAAGCACAGTCTGTTTTGAATGCATCCCATGTTTTCTGAATAAGCAATGTCTTTTAAAAGCCTAAGAGCTGTTAATCCAGTCTTGGCGAGCACAGAAAGTCTATTCTGAATCCCAATCGCTTTGTGCCACGTGTAATACAAAACAGCTGTAAGTACAATTTATGCAGAAAGAATTTGCCTTGATGCACAGTGGTCAAAGTGGAAAACAAAAACAGCACATTATTGGTCTACTGAAATGCTAAAACATTTTAAGATATCTGTTAGCATATGTACACACCGAACATTATGGAAAACAATTATACAAATAAAAACAATTAATAATATTATTTAATATCAATGTAGTATTGTTTATAATACTATACATATTTCAATACACTTTATTATTAAATGCTGTCCTTCTAGTTCAAAAAAGTGGAAGCAAAACCACTGAATGTGACTTATACACATTTGGTCTGAGTTGTGACCCGTAGGGAGAATTTTGGAAGCACGTTTAAGCTTTTATGGATATATTTAATCATTTCTAATGCTTCAAGCATGGACCAGCACCGTTTAGACATAGAGCAGTTCTCTGAAAAGGTGTCCATTACCATGCCAGACTGTGAGATCCTCCTAGCTGGGTTGTGAAAGCCTTGTGACTCGCCCTCATTGGTCCTCTCAATGGTCCAGCCCAAGACCAGAATGCATTTCACCGTCTCTTTAATGACCCCTCGATAACCTTCTTTATCCTAAAATACAGAGCAACCTCACTGTGTGACAATAAACTGCATGTTGCTTTTTTATTTTTTTGAAAAAATATTGAATATCTGATATTGTTATTTGTAATGTGTCTACATGCTTTGTGTATGAGGAGAGTTAGTTACCTTCTCAGATAGAGCTCTGTAAGGTTTTAGGAGTGGATGAACTTTTGCACTCTCAGAAAACTGTTCTCCATAAACCCAGCCGTTACCAAACTAGAAAAGAATTATTAAACACAAATGGCTTTACAGAATTCCCAAGGTTTCCACAATATTAATAGGGGTAATTCTCAAGCAAACTCCTGTAATAAGTAAAGAAACTTTTTGCCTTGTCCAGTGACCATTTCTCATGTGTATGTTCAGCGTATTTGTTCACCACAAACTCAAGCATCTCTGGGACTATGACACTATAAATAAAAGAATGAAAAAAAACTGGATTGTCATTTATTACATATCGAGTAAAAAGCCATTCACACTACACTTTTCAGAAAAGGATGGAATGAACTTGTATATCCAATAAACAGCCACTCACACTTCACTTTTCAGAAAATAATAAAGCAAACTTCTGAAATTAGTCCTGATCTCAGAAGTTCTCAGAAGATCTCAATGCTAAATCAAGCTCAAGTGGGTCTGTTTCCGCTGGTTTAGGATGTGCTATGGACCTTTAAGTCTATAGAAGTCTTACTTTGAGGTGTCCAGAGGTCGAGGACAAAACCGTCTCTCTGAATCCATCGCCGAGTGTCTCTCTTGTCCTCCTGTGCAGCTCGGGTCAAGGTGGTCAGGAGGAATGGCCCCAGCAACTGCACTGAGACAACTCAGGGCCAGTTTGAATAGGTCTGCATCGTAAGACTGTGGATGAGATTGAAAAAAACATTTTGAGTGTGCAATTCAAAATGAAAATCGAACAGTTTGATGCATAAAAAAGAACAGTCACCCTATCCCACAAAAATCCACTCTTTTGTAGAAATGAATTGTCGGGTCACATAGTTTGAAATGAAGGAGACTTTTCTGTCTTTTCTCACTTTTTTGGCAAGAGCACTGAATATCCCCCAAAACAGCCTTCTTGTCAGATGAAGTTCTTCCTCTGAGGCAGAGCCAAACACAACCCCATCCATCATTCTGACAGTAGTACTTCCTGCTCTGCTCATAATGATTGGTCAACAGCTGAAAGCAGAAGTGACCACAGTGATAAGTAGAATTGCTGCAAGAAAACATTTTTTTTTATTATTTTGTTAATTTAATGTTTTCTCTTTAGACCTTGAGTGGCATTTTGGAGTTTTCTGATAGTTGAGGGACGTCAAACACAAGATTATGCAGCAGAGATTGCAACATGGAGGTTTTCTGTGGGAACAAAGTAAATAAATAGAGGGTAATAAATAAAAAGACCTATACAATATGAAATTATTTCTTAACATATGATCTTAAAAGACCAAGAACAGGCAGACAAAGATACAATGACTTCCACTGTAATGGTCTATTATTTGCAGAACTTTTTTAAAACAATCCCTATTGTAAACGTGACAATTATATTATATTTACTGTATAATAAAATCAATGCAAAAAAAGCAAAAATTAACATCCTCACCTGCACACTGCCAGCAGACAGTCCTGGATGGCGTCTTTCTGGACCTTTGTCAGTCCACTAGCTTTAGATAGGCTGTAGACACCCTGCAGGAGCCCGTCCACCAGCCCAATCCGCAGTGAAGAGGAGTCACACAGCAGAGAGGAATACTTACTTAGCAATGGCAGCACAGCCACACATATGTTTCGATTTAGGGCCAATGCCATATCAGTTCCACCTAACCCCGTCTGCAAAGAGAGAATATATATATACACAGAAAGTTTAAAGAACAGCATTTATTTGAAATAGAAATCTTTTGTAACATTATAAATGTCTTTACTGTCACTTTTGATCAATTTAATGCATCCTTGCTATTTCAATATTTGATAATAAAAATATTTATTAACCCCAAGCTTTTGGTAATGTGACTTGTGTGTTTTGCTAATATCTTCAGTTTTGCAACTACAGGACCCACACATCAATGGTATGGCCTGTTTTAGGGGTGGTTGAAATTATATTTTCTTTTTAAGTTGCATTCAGAAAGAGCTGTTGAAACATGTAGAACAGAGAGAGCTGTTGGAATAGGACCCCCTTAACCTTTATTTTGGCTTCAATCCTTAATTAGGGGGTCCACAAACTCAAGATTTTCAGTAAATAAATGACTTAAATTTCAGATTTATTCCTCACACAAAACAATTGCTTGACTTCAAAAGACTTAGTGCATGAGTTGAATTGCTTTGATGATGTTTTATGACATTTTGGAGCTCAGAGCTCCATCCCCACTTGTTTGCATTAAATGGAAAAAGGCACCAGAGATTCAGCTAAAATTCCTTTTGTGTTTCACAGAGGAAAGGTCAATAAAAAGGTCATATCAGCTTGAAATGACATTATTCACATTTGGGTGAACTTTTCCTACATATAGGGCCCTATTTTAACGATCTAAGCGCATGGTCTAAAGCACACGGCGCAGGTGCACTCAGGGCGTGTCCGAATCCACTTTTGCTAGTTTAATGACGGGAACGGTCGGCGCGCCCGGGCGCATGGTCTAAACGGGTTGTCCCTATTCTCTTAATGAGTAATGGGTGTTTTTTGGGCGTAACGTGCAATAAACCAATCAGAGTCTCATCTCCCATCCCCTTTAAAAGCCAGTTGCGCTCGCGCCATGGCGGGTTCGCTATTCACATGGCGGAATGTAATTTTTCATATTTAAAAATGTTTGTGTGCCGTCACTGTGTGTGTAATAAGCAAAGTGTACGCGTGTAGTGCACCCACCTATAGGCGCATATTACGAACGCGCTCTTTAAATAACAAAGAAAAAATATTGCGCCTGACTTTAGACCAGGTTTGAGTTGGTCTATGGCACAGTCTATTTTCAGTTCCTCAAAATAACAACCCGCCAACAATGCACCTGAACACACCTCTTTTTTAGACCAGCACGCCATGGGCGCACAAATGGGTGCAAATGCATTTGCTATTTAAACAACTTTAAAAATGAGAACTGCGTCAGGCTGAAACTAGCAAAAACACTTGCGCCGCATTGCGCCAGGTGTATGATAGGGCCCATTGGCTGATGTTTCCGCCATGGGATAAAAAAGGTAATGCAAATTTTTGTCTCCATTTTTGTTTTGGTCTTCTCTCTTCCCTCTCTTTTAACAGCCTTTTTTAAATGGGGCATCTTCCCTCTTTAAGAGAGTTTGCAATCTTCTGTTCAGTGATATATGAAAAGTATGAGAAAAAAAACTTGTCAGACAGACTTGTTAAAGGGACCACAAGATTTCAACACGGCTGATTTGAATAAGCCTCATCAGCCTTGATGCATTTACACTTACACTATAATTTAGCGCCGCATTGCGCCGGGTGTATGATAGGGCCCCATAATGTCTGTCCCCTTACAGCATCCATGTTAACAGCCGCTCGCAGGTCCGGCAGGAAACCATTCTCCAGCAGACGTAGCAAGAACTGCTGGTCCTGAACTCCGGAAACCGGTCCAAAAACAGCACCATGGCTGCTTTGTGATCCGGACAAAATATCCGAGACATGTCAGGCTCCACCATTAGATCATCTGAGTATAACAAGCACAAAATACTTTCAACCACCAATTAATCACTTTTAGACTTAAAAAACCCTACTACATATCTTTGCCAGCAGCCACGAACTAAATGTACTTTGTTTATTTAAAAACTGAGCTCAGGCCCTCTCATTACACTGATTTCAGTTAACAATCAAATACATTTAGAAAGATAAATCAATAGTCTGGAAAATAATGATTTTTACATCATGAATGTATATTTTACGCACACACTCATACGCACCTGTGTTTACAATTGGTAAACTAAAAGGAATATTGATGATTCCCTCCAGATCCTCTCTGGGGACGAGAGACCTCAAGATTGCCCTTATTCGGATGGCCTCACCTTTCCCGCTTCTATGAGCTGCAGGCCATTTACACACACAACAGAGACACCCATTAGCAAACCTTGAAGAACCTTTCAAACCTTTAATGAAAACTGACTGTGCCTTAAAAAGTAGATAAAACCAATAAGCCCTCTCCAACTCAATCCTTCAAACACATTACGAGGCTCTTATCTAGCTTTCCCAGCGGGTTTCCTGAAACACTTACATGCATCTCAGGGGCGCAATGACCCAACAGATCAATGAGAGCAGAGTAGAAGGTCATTATGGCGTGTCCCATGTGGATGACATCATCATCTTCATCATCAAGCGTGTCACTAGAAGTGCAGGTGAGAAAGAGACATGGGCATGAGCGAGAATGAGAAAAACAAAGACAGGATAAGATCGAATCGCAACACTCACAGCATCCGGTTGGAACTGTGTGTACTGGCTGCACTGGTTCCATCCTGCAGGTGGGAAATTCTGATGGCTTCCTCCATGGTTGCTAGAAGACCATATCCCCCTTCCCCTTGAAGGGCGGGGCCAAAGCACTCCGGTCGGCGAATCAGAAGCCTCACTACCACATAGGGGTTCTCCTCAACACTCTCACCTGTATGAGGAGAATAACCAATCGAAACCAACCAGAGGTGTTTAATTCGGTTTCACCAGGTCTGGATTCAAGATTAAAGCTGCTCATTACCATTGCAAAATACTTCAAAACGCAGGAAGTCCAGGTAACGTTCTCCCTCCACAGGATTCCAACCAATATCTGGGTATCCTTTGGAGACCAGGAGAGTACAACTACACAAACCACAGCCTCCCAAATACTGCACCACATGTACAAACAAAAAACCGGTACAGACAGTTCAATATCACCAAAAGTCAGAGGGGATGTAGAAGAGAGATAAAAGAATCAGTCAGTGAGACTTACTTTCTCCAGATCCGCTTCTGTAAGAGCAAGCGCCAGTTCGTTGTTGTCCATGACAGAAGCGGCCGTCACATCCAGAGGAGTCGATCCTCTCATTGAGGGAGAAGCTGATAAGAAAAGAAAAAAAAATCACATTTACTTTTGTCTACTTCCTTAGAAATGTTCAGGTTGATGGTTGCTTATGAGTTAAACCAGATCAGTATTAGTATAAACATACCAAGTCCAACAATACTGTTGTCCAGCAGGTAGCTGAGATGATTTCCTTAATGAGGCCAGAGGATAAGAGTTAACAGAGCACCTCACGGGAGTGAATAAATCAAAACACTGCACTTAATGCAATGATTAAGTTCTAATTTGAGTGATTATGCAGTTGGCATTTTACAACCATAATGAACGCATAAGCTGATAATCACTGCAAGTACTTGATGTTATTATGATTACCTTAGATTCTCTAGCACCAAGGACATTCACCATTACTTCCATGATGGTCTTGTGCATCCCCAGAGCTCTCATCAGATTAGGATGCTGATAGAAAACTTTATTGTTCATAATGTCACTACACAAAAGAAAACACAGGTCTCAAATTGAGAATAAAACTGCCTTGGACATGGTAGTCCATCAGAAATATTGGATAATTTAAAAAGTGAAAACTGCATGATGGGATGTGTCAAAATAAGTAATTCTAGATGTTTTATGGGTACACTATTCAGTGCCTGATTAGAAATATCACTTTATGATGCATTTGTGCTTAATCCTAAAAATACACTACTGTTCACAAGTTTGTGGTCAGTAGAATTTTTTATGTTTTAGAAAGAGGTCTCTACAGTAAAAACAGTACTATTATGGAAAAAATGTAAAATAAAAATATAAGAATAAAATACATTAAGATTCCAATTTTAATATATTTCGAGATGTATTTTATTCCCATGATTGCAAAGCTGAATTACTCCAGTCTTCAGTGTCACATGATCCTTCAGAAATCATTTGGTGCTCAACAGTTTTTTTTTTACTTTTGTGGAAACTGTGCTATTTTTCGCTACATCGATTCGCTACAGAAGGCCTTTGTTCACCCCCCGGAGCCGTGTGAGACACTTTTTTTTTATGGATGGGCGCATTTTAATTAAGTGATTTTGGACTGATGCATGCAACACCCACTGAGTGCCACGAAACAGCTTGAAAGATCAAAGACAATTTTTAATATAACTCCGACTGGATTCGTCTGAAAGAAGAAAGTCATATACACCTGGGATGACTTGAGGGTGAGTAATTTATGGGCTAATTTTCATTTTTGGGTGAACTATCCCTTTAAGGGTTAGTTCACCCAAAAATGAAAATTGACTTGTGTTTTACTCACCCTCGAAGCATCCTAGGTGTATATGACTTTCTTCTTTCAGACGAATCCAGTCGGAGTTATATTAAAAATTGTCCTGGCTATTCCAAGCTCTTATCATTGCAGTCAGCGGGTGTTGCAGTTGAACAGTCCACAAGTCGTCAAATAAAACATGCGCATTCATAATAAAACGTGCTTCACCCGGATCCGGGGGGTGAATAAAGGCCTCCTGTAGCGAATCCATGTGTTTCTGTAAGAAAAATATCCATATTTCAAACGCAATAAACACTTTTCTCTCACTTGAGCTGACTGTCATACGGGGAATCCGTTCCGGTGGATGACGCAGCACGTATGCGCAGCGCGCACGCCTGTGAGATATGCTAGTTTCACGAGTTTGTTTATAGGAGCAAAGGAAGCAAAGTTGCCTTACTTTAGCAAAGGAAAACCAGTCTCCTCTTGGTTTATATCGAAATCCTCTGAAATTTTTCTTTGCAAATCCTCCGTTTGTACTTCTAATTCATGACCGGCGTTTTGTTTTGTTCTCTCTCCATGTTCGTCACTAATCACACGCCGACGTGCTGCGTCATCCACCATAACGGCTTCTGCGTATGACAGATGGCGGAAGTGATAGAAAAGTGTTTATTATGTGTGAAATATGGGTATTTTTCTTACA
The DNA here is from genome assembly GCF_001515625.1 of Sinocyclocheilus rhinocerous. Classification (NCBI taxonomy): domain Eukaryota; kingdom Metazoa; phylum Chordata; class Actinopteri; order Cypriniformes; family Cyprinidae; genus Sinocyclocheilus; species Sinocyclocheilus rhinocerous. The sequence continues at coordinate 650,655 of NW_015654491.1, forward strand.
AAAACGCATGGATTCGCTACAGGAGGCCTTTATTCACCCCCCGGATCCGGGTGAGGCACGTTTTATTATGGATGCGCACGCTTTATTTGACGACTTGTGGACTGTTCAACTTCAACACCCGCTGACTGCAATGATAGAGCTTGGAATAGCCAGGACAATTTTTAATATAACTCCGACTGAATTTGTCTGAAAGAAGAAAGTCATATACACCTAGGATGCTTCGAGGGTGAGTAAAACAGTCTAATTTTCATTTTTGGGTGAACTAACCCTTTTTAAAGTGGGAAAGAAAGGGTTTTTCCATATTTGGTAAGTTACAGTGGAGTAAGCAAGCAAGGAAGAAAGAAAGAAAAGAAGAAAACAAAAGCATCAAATAACAAAAATTACGTAATTAATGTGAATGATCAACTATACATTATACAAGTAAAAACATACTGTATTATGCAAAACACTCTATTATGCATACATAAATACATATTTTAGGCCTACAGTATGTTAATTACACTTTATTCAAAACATTCAATAAAAAAGCAGAGACTTGGCCTTTTCATAAGTAAGGTTTATTTAATTTATGTCACTGTAAAACACACATTTGGCTTTCCTGTTCATAGAATTCAACAGCAGACATTCACAAATCAAAACTGATTTGATAGGTTAACAAATTGACCAAAAAGCAATCAAATGCACTGTGTCAATCATTGTACACTGAACTAGTGTGACCTATAGACATTTTCTGTATTCATATAAGCTTGACTGACACTCTGGGATTCACATACGTTTACACTCTTCACTGTGTATGGTTTACATGCTGTTCAATACCGACAAGAAAACAACTGTTTGTGTGTTAAGCAGGCTGTTTGTCTATCGTTCCAAACGGTTCACATACTTTAACCCACAACTGTAAATTTAGTATTTTATCATCATTTCTGTTTTTGCTTTCTTTATTTGACAAGCCCTGTAGTAGTACATACATCAACACTTCATGTAATCACCAAATTGAAGAAAATGTTCAAGCATTCACAATATTCAAAATGTCACGTACAACTGACTCACTAGTGAGGAGGACTAGGATCACCTCTTCCTAATTTATATAAACTGTTACTGTATATGAAATCAGGCACTGTTAGGTTTTTAGGTGATTATGCTGTTGAGAATAGAGCTATTAATGTGACTTTTTTTAAACCAGGGACACTACAGGAAAAAATAAGAGAAGCATAGTGGTTAGGTGAATCTTTCTCAATTTGGGCATAATTCAAATGTGCAAAATCTTACATACTGTAGGTTTAACACTACAACACAAAATAGATTTCGTTCTGGGATTGGAAAAGTTTAGAGAAAAATGCATAAAACCTAAAACTACTTAAACATATTTAATTCTGAATTTAGTTCAACTATAGATTTTGCTGTAATTCAAGTGACAAAATCTTTGTACATTTTCTCTGTATTATACAGGTGCATCTCAAATTAGAATGTCGTGGAAAATTTCATTTATTTCAGTAATTCAACTCAAATTGTGAAACTCGTGTATTAAATAAATTCAATGCACACAGACTGAAGTAGTTTAAGTCTTTGGTTCTTTTAATTGTGATGATTTTGGCTCACATTTAACAAAAACCCACCAATTCACTATCTCAACAAATTAGAATACTTCATAAGACCAACAAAAAAAAGAACCAAAGACTTAAACTACTTCAGTCTGTGTGCATTGAATTTATTTAATACACGAGTTTCACAATTTGAGTTGAATTACTGAAATAAATGAACTTTTCCACGACATTCTAATTTATTGAGATGCACCTGTAATAGCCTACATGAAGGACAGTAAAAAAGTTTCCCATGCCTTGGATTCGACAATTTATGAGAAAGTAAATCTAAAATTCAAATTTTTTTGGATTGCTACAGATAAATAACCACTTTTTTTTTATTTTTTTACTTGCATTCTTTTCACTTCCAGACTGCATTCCATGTATACTGACTTAAACATTTTATATCAATCATCTAGCAAAATACATCAAATGAGATTAAAAACTGAAATTGTGCTCATTTTGTTTATTTGCCATGTTTTCATTTCTTGAGGCTGAGTGAGGCGGGGTCGAAAAGGTCAGAGGTGTTGAGAGAGTTAAAGATCACTCTCTCCGTACAGGGCTGTGGAGAAGGCAGTGTAGTCCAGGGCTCCAGGCAGAGCCCCGGGGCCGGAGTATGGGGGCATCCTGCTGATGCAGTACTCTGCCTGGTCTGGAGGAAGCTCTTGCCTCAACTCATCTGCCAGAATATATGGCTATTCAAAACACAATAAACAACAGATAAGGAATACAGAAAGAATTTTTCAGGTACAAAAGACTGTTCTGAAGAGAACTGTTAAGGTTAAGCAAGCAACACACACACACACACGCACCTTGTCTGCAGCGAGGATCCTGAAGGAAGCGATGACCTGTTCAGCTGTGTCTGTATCCGCCGTCTCTCTTGTCATGAAGTCAATGAAAGACTGGAATGACACAACGCCTGAAGCATTTGGATCAACCAGCATCATGATCCGAGCAAACTCCACCTCACCCTGAAAAAAACACACACAGACATTTATAGCATTTAAATACTACCCCATCATTGTAGTGTGTTGAAATTCATTTGAGTATACGTATATATATATATATATATATATATATATTTTTTTTAAA
>NW_015654491.1:653354-663729 GCF_001515625.1 Sinocyclocheilus rhinocerous
ATATATTCATGAATGTAAATATTTATTCACAATCAGATATATAATCTGTATTTTTCCCAGGAAAAAATGTTTTTGACAAACAAAATTGTATAAAATGAGATTTGTTTTAAAAATATATATTCATTGTACTTAGTATAATTGTTTATAATTTACATAATTTTAGATTTTAATTAAGTTTATCTTTCTAACATCACTGGCAAAATAGTTGTTTTTTGTTTTGAGCATGAACTTCACAAAATGTTGTCCGATTTTATCTTTTAAAAAATGACCCAGCCATAAAATTTAAATGAATAGAGCAAAATAATAATAATAATAATAATAATAAATGAATAAAATAAATATATTTGGCAAATTTGTTGTTTCTTGTTTTAAGCATGAACTTCACAAAACTTTATTAGATTTGATCTTTTTTTTTAAATGCCACTCTCATAAAATTAAAATTAACAGAGCAAAATAATAATAATACAAAATAAATTAAATATATTTTGCTTAGATATTTTATACTGGAAAACAACACAAAAATACTGCTTAAGAAAGTTATTTTTTAGTTTGTAATCAATGAACCCTATTTAAGACCCTACCAGATCATAACCCATCGAGATCAGACAGGCCCTAAAGTCATCCGAATCCATCGCCCCATTCTTCTTCTGCATGGGAAAGGTTAAAGGGCAAAGTTTGAGGGTGTGTGGGTGATGCAGCAACATGGTTGGAATAATGAAGCAATGTGGAGTAGGGAAAGAGACAGCACCTAACACAGAAACACAAATAAAAAGACAGCACACAACCACGGACAGAGACATACAAAAGAGAGGTACATTAGAACTATATTCTGCTGCCCAGGGAATGCATATGTATAAATCTATGCAAAGAATTACACATTGGGGTCAAGGGTTAGAGGTCATGTTGGTTAGTACCGGTTTGTCACTTCCTAAATGTCCAAGACTGATCAGACATGCTCTAAACTCATCAGGCCTGAGTTTACCTCTCTTCTCCTGAGAGCAAGTACCCACAACACACAAAACCATGCACAGGATGCGAGCAGAAATTAAGTAAAAGGTGATTGATAAAAATAGATAAAACAGCACAAAATCTCTTTATAAGGAATGAGTGCTATATTCAACATTTTATTACAATAGATTCATTTAACTCTTTTAGCACAAACTTCATCTATTTCATATCTGATTTTAGACTAAATACTGCAAATGATCTCCCATTCCTTTAAGTGAATGGAAAGATAATTGCCACTCTTGCAATGTGATGCCTCTGAAGAAGTGAAGGCAAGACATAACACAACGCAAGTATGAAATTAATATGTCTCAGCTGAAATAAAAGAGACTTACAGATGCATGTATAATGCTCAGTCAAAGTGGAGAAGGGTTTAGTTTAGTTGGTATGGTTTAATGATGATTAGTATAGCATCCATTCAACAAGGAAACAAGTGAGTAGTTAGAGTTCATAAAGTCGGAGTACAGCACCCGATCAAAGTGGTTGAAAGAGGATCGGAATTCATTCATCTGCTCCTGGCTGATGCCTTTTGCATCACGTGTCAGAATTTGAGTCTCAATTTCATTAATAGTGCGAGCGATCGTAGTCAAAAGGAGCTCCCAGCCAACACGAATATGCTGCAGAGGAAAGAGAAATACTGTTGTAAAAATTAATTCACAATTAAGTGAGAATTCAAACATGCGTCACATACATTTCTATGTACACACCATTCAAAGGTTTAGGCATTTTTTATGTTTTTGAAAGAAGTATCTTACTTTCATCAAGGCTGCATTCATTTGATCAAAAATATAGTACAAACAGTAACATTGTGAAATATTATTATAATTTAATATAAATGCTTTCTATTTTAATACATTTTCAAATGTAATTTATTTTTGTGATGCAAAGCTGATTTTTAAGCAGCCATTACTCACATGATCGTTCAGAAGTCATCCTAATATGCTGATTTGGTGCTCAAGAAACAATTCTTATTATTATCAGTGTTGAAAACAGTTGTGCTGCGTAATACTTTTGTGGAAATCAGATTCTTTTATGAATAAATTCAAAAGAAGAGCATTTATTCGAAATAGAAATCTTTTATAACATTATAAAATGTCTTTATTGTAACTTTTGATCAATTTAATGTGTCCTTGCTGGAAAAAAAGTTAATTGTGTGGATGTGTACCTCCATAGTGTAGTTAGTATGTTTGTTGTCAAAGATAAGTGACTCCTGGATGAGTTGGTGATCTCCCTCCAGTCTGTCTATGTTGGGTTTATAGCTGACGATCACATGCTCATACTGCTTCAGCTGGGTCATCTGATCCTCCAAAGTCCCACCCGTCACCATAGAACAACGACCAATTTCCTGATAGATAGATGGCCAGACAGATAAAAAAAATTATTTGGGTAAATCACATTAGCAGAGGTGACGGCTGTGATGGCTGAAGTCACCCACCTCCATCCTGGCCTGTATCCAGGATCCGATGAGGTTGGCTTGGGCAGCAAACTGGCGCCTGAGCCTTTCGTTGGCATGCTGTTGCGCTAACTCCTCCTGCAGCGCACTGTCACGCTGGGGAACCAGCTTCTTCACCTGAATACACAAACACACATCATTATCATCATGATCATGATTTTGTTTTGAAGATTACAGGAATTGTTTAGAATGGCTTAGAATTAGATATTAGAAGATACATTTGAGTTTTAACTTTAAGAATATTTCTGTGCAGTAATGGAACAGAATGGACGTTTGATTTTTGTGTGTTTGACCTTGTCCCACTTGATGGCAATCTCTTCTGTAGTTATGGTGCTGTAGGGGTTGGTGAGGTCTCCACGAATGCCGTAATTCTGGGAGATCTTCAGGACTTCCTGCTGTATGCCAAGGATCGCCTGCCTTTCTGCATCTGCCTCAGGAAGTGTGGCCTTAAACTGCTCGTGAGCAGCTATCAGAGTCTACACACAATGGATAACTTGTTTTTATATATACACTACTACCATTCAAAGTCTGAGGTCAGTAAGATTTTTTTTTTAAGGAATTAATACTATTATTCAGCAAGGATGCATTAAACTGATCAAAATGGCAGATTTTTACATTGTTACAAAATATTTCTATTTCAAATAAATGTTGTTTTTTGGAACTTTGTGGTTTCCAAAAAATATTAAGCAACATCTTTTTTCTGAATTGATAAGAAATGTTCAAGCACCAAATCAGCTTATTAAAATAATTTCTGAAGGATCATGTGACGCTGAAGCCTGGAGTAATAGCTGGTGAAAATTCAGCTTTGCCATCATAGGAATAAAAAATAAATTTTAAAACAGTTAATAAATTGTAATAATATTTTACAATATACCATTTTACTGTATTTTTATATAATAAAATAAATGCATCCTTGGTGAGCATAAGAGACTTCTTTCAAAACCTTAGAAAAAGTCAGAAAGTAATACATATGTGACAGCTGGGAGCTGTGGAAATCCTAGTCTGTTTCACAACATAAGGATGTAAATTAGTTGTGTGTACCTGGACCTCTTCAATGGTGTGCACTATGAACATATCCTGTAAGTCTTCCATGGCTCCCTCCATCCAGTTATTAAAGGGTGCAGATCTCTTTGCGTATTCCAGAAACAACTGCTCCACCGTCTCCAAAAGTTTCTCTGTCCTCTGTAAAAATGTAACACTGATTCAAAACTTTTGCTTTCTTTAATACTTTGATTTATCTCAAATTTATAGTAGATAAGTTGTGACACAGACAGCATACCTCCAAAGACTCTCTGCGTTTCTGAGTGAGTGTACCCAGTTGGTCCCAGAGGTCACAAATACTTTGACACTTTTGATTCACTGATGCAACATCATGATAGTCCAGCTCACTTTAGAAATATAAAAGAGAAGATAAAAGATAAAAGACTTTATACCACAATATTGCATTTGCTATTGAGTCTGTCCCCCTCTAGTGGTAAACAAATGTAGTACTCACTAACTTTACATTGATGCGGAATATTCTAGACTTTTGTATCATTTTCTTTCCATGTAGACCATTTGATAATGTTAGTCAAGGTTTCTTGGATCAAAAAAAGTTGTAATTTCGTTTTTCATAAGCATTTTCCACCCTCTCTCTAAAGGCTGGAATACACTACACGATTTTTGCCCCGATTTTCCGCCGATTTACAGTTTTGGGTAAGTTGACGCTAGTTGCCGAAAGTTAGAGCCAGTCTGCAGACTTGAGTTGACAGATTTTGTAGAAAAACGCATAGTGTATGATGGTCACAGACTCCGATTTTTTTTAGCTTCAGACTATGATTCCATCAAGTTGGTGGATATCAAACATGTTTTTAGAATTTGTCACGCGTCTCCTAGCAACAAGACACACGTTTCTGCGTGAGTTGGCTGTGATTGGAACGACTTTAAAGTCTGCTAGTGTATGATCCTCAGTCGTTTAGTGTATAATGGCAAGTTTTTCGTCGGTATCTATTACAAAGTCGGTAAGTGTATGATGCCCAGTATTTTAAGATCTGTTCGGTTTTTAAAAGTTGTGTAGTGTATTCCAGCCTGTTTTGATAACTCTAAGACTGCTGTTATGATTAGCTATCTAAAATTATTTTCTGTTTGCTTTTTGTGTCTAAATTAACATTAGTATGCTAATCATCATAAGTATGCTCCATAGTTTATAAGTAATATCACCCTGTACCTACTAAAAGGTCAGAAGCTGTCAGTCAAATACCAAATGCATGCACACACACACACTCTAACCAGGCCTGCAGGGAGATAATGAATGTTAAAATAGAAAGTCTGCGATTCAAGCGTCAAAGTATGCTGTAAGCATGGTGCATGTATATGTGTGTCTAGCTATGGATAAGTAGTGTAAGAGATATGAAGCTATTAAGACCCTGTAAGGTGATGAGAAACTGAACATGACAGGTTAGTTACAAGGACAAAGAACTTGTGCACTACATCCAAACATCTGTCATTGGTAAGATCATTTTTAATGTCTCTTTTGCTCAACAAAAGCATTTATTTGAAGAAAATACAATAAAAACAGTAATATTGTGAAATATTCATTTAAAATATGTTAATATTTTTTAAAATGTAATGTATTCTTGTAATGGGAAAGCTGAATTTTCAGCAGCCATTACTCCAGTTTTCAGTGTCCAATGATTTTTTAGAAATCATTCTAATATGCTGATTTGGTGCTCAAGTAACACTCTTATAATTATCAATGTTGAGAACAGTTGAGCTGCTTAACAGCTTTGTGGAAACCGTGATAAATTTTTTTAAGAATTCTTTGATGAATATAAATTTTTTTTTTTAAACATGATTTTTGTAATAATGTAAAAGTCTTTACTGTCACTTTTGATCAATTTAATGAATCCTTGCTGAATAAAAGTCTTAATCTTAAAGTCTTAATTAAAAAATTGTTATATTACTGACCCCAAGCTTTTGAATGTCAATGCACATACCAAAGTATACATTAAAATGAACAGCTAAATTAAATGAAGATCAGCAAAGAAAGTCGAAGTATTTTTGAAGAGGATAAATCTAAAAGATCATACTTGAGCTCCTGAGCAATAGCAGCAATCTGCTCAACTCTGTCCTGGTGGGCGGAAAGGTCACTCTCAAATGCCTCGTGTTTCCTCAGCAAAGCTCGGACTTCCACTAAAGATGCTGACTCGTAGTCCTTCCGGGTCAACATCTCCTCCTTACCTATTGCAAAACACACATAAAGCATATATTAAGCATAATTTAGTGAACTTTCTTATTCAAAGTGGCTTATAGTTCTTTTTTAATTAAGTGCAGAATGGTGGTATTTTATTGATGGCACCACTTAATGTTCAGGACTAGGGCTGCACGATAAATCGCATGCGATATTTAACGCGCATCTTATCAGTAAAGCCGGTTCTGTAATCAGCGGTAAATCTCCATCACATGCGTGCTTTCACATTGAGCAGCATTAACTACACCGAGCCGTTGTTCTCTGACGAGCTGCGCAAAACCACGTTCATATTCACGCGATTTTTTGCGCAGCTCGTCAGAGAACAACGGCTCTGTGTAGTTAATGCTGCTCAATGTGAAAGCCCGCAGGTGATGGAGATTTACCGCTGATTACATAACCGGCTTTCTGACAAGATGCGCATTAAATATCGCATGCGATTTATCGTGCAGCCCTATTCAGGACTCACCTGCAGCCCAGGTCTCATGGTTGGTAGCTTTCTGCCTGAATTTCTCTGCTAGATGGTCCAGTCTTTCCAGTCTCCTGATCTCCGTTAGCAGCCATTCCTCATAGCCCTTCTCTGCCTGGTCCAGCCCCTGCCACGCACTTGCTATGTCCTAAACAGACAAACACAAACCAAATCATCAACAATGAAACCATTGAGAAACTTTAAGCATGTTCAACTTACTGTTTCATAAGTGTATGTGTTTGTGACCAATATACCTATAAATCTACATTTTTTGAGAAATAATTTGCTGAAAAATGCCCACCAAAGCTAGCTAGTTAGATAAATAAAAATAAAAATAAAATACATATAAAATACATATTAATATAAAAACTATTAAAATAAATCAATACATTAAATATGTATTGATTTATTAAATACGGTAAAATATAACAAGCATAAATAAAATAAATATAAAATAAGATTATTAAATATAAAAATAAAAAACTATAAATGTTAAATAAATCAATAAATTAAATCAATACAACATAATAAACCAATTAAATAGAAAATACATATTAAAATAAAAACTATTAAAATAAATCAATACATTAAATATGTATTGATTTATTAAATACGGTAAAATATAACAAGCATAAATAAAATAAATATAAAATAAGATTATTAAATATAAAAATAAAAAACTATAAATGTTAAATAAATCAATAAATTAAATCAATACAACATAATAAACCAATTAAATAGAAAATACATATTAAAATAAAAACTATTAAAATAAATCAATAAATAATACAAAAAATAAATCAATAAATAATACAATACGTATAATACAATACATATACATACATATAGACATCTAAGTAAAGATGTGTCACATGTGTCAAGCTCTCACCGAAACCATCTTGCCCTCAGAGGGCATAAACGCAGGCCGGTTGCTAATGCGGAGTTTAGTCTGAAGGGTGTTGAAGCTGATTTCCAGTTGACACTTCTCCTGCACTTTGGGAGGTTTGTGCATCCTGCGGTAATCTCGGAAATCCTCCAGCTTCCGCTGCATCTCTGACATGGTCTTCTCCGGCACACGATTCTCGAGCCAGGGAATGGTACGTCTGATCCACTCCAACAGCTACAGAGTAGAGGGAATATTTAGGTTAAATATGTATGCAGTGTGTGGAGTGTATCTGATGTGTGTTTAACTACAACATGTCTCCTGACCTCACTAGCCAGTCTTTCATAATCCTCCATCAACTTCTCATTTTCCTGATTCACTCCCAGCACCTTACAGATCCTGTTAGCAGCGGTTTCAGCCTGAGGGAGAGAAACACAGTAAGAACTAAGGTAGAGATGGATGGAAAGATAATTGATCTGCTCAATCTAGCACACGCAAAACACAATACCTGTTCAGCTCCAGCAAAGGCATGGTAGAAGCAGGACACATATGTCATAATTGCTCTCTCATCAGGCTTGGGGGTGTTCAGGATGTCTGCAGGGAGAGGAGATGAGTTAAGGGACATCTCCATAAAGTGAAGGTGGAAATAAGGTGCGATGGAAGAAAATATAAATACCACAAGGAAAACACAAGTCATGTTCATCTGCTAAAGTGGAAAATGAGGATACGCCTTCATGGACTGAAGGGGCCGTACACTCAGCTGTTACTATATTTCTAACACTTCTAGAATGACCTTAGGGATCCGATGTACCTTTTGAGACTCTGCAAAGGTGTGATAGTAACTGGAGATATACGTCATGAGTCATGACTGTCCTCTCATCTGGCCTGTCACTGCTAACTAGGACTGTGGAGCAAAAGCCATATTTTGTAATATTATAAAGCTAAAAATAGGCAGTTTGTTGCTTGAAATCTTTAGAATTTGTATCCAGCTTTTAGAATATTGTCTTATTGCTGCTTTATTGTAAAGAACATGGGACTAGCCTGAGCCTAGAACTTGGTTCCTCCCAAGGTTTCCTACCAAAATAAATTTGAAGGAGTCTTTCCTTGCCAAAGTTAAATGTGACATACAGACCTTATTCAATGTAGATGCCATATTTTAGGTAATAGTGTCTTAAGGTATTATTGTCACCATAACATTTTTGTGAAAGACATATTTTCAATATTTAACTGCCTGAAAGCTCTGGATTCAGCTGGAATGTTATATGGAGTATTGGGGAACATTCTATGCTTATCGTTTACCCTCTGCATCCAGCATTTTGGGGATGTCCAGATGTTTTTCAGCAATGTCAAATGCCAAATTCAGATTACCCAGTGGATCATCCTGCAGACAGACAAAAGGAGAGAAAAGGCATACTGCTTTACCAATAAATAAAGCATAAGAAATAATACATGTCACCAAAAATAAGTCAAAATAATTTCCATGCAAAAGTGAGTGTCAGTATTCAGGTGCCACTAGAGGAGAGAGAAAATGTTTAGCTCTGAAATTCTTTCAAATGCTAAATTAGTTCAAAATTATCTGAAAAGGAAGCACTGACATACTAAAAGACTGGTTGCCCCTTAAATGCAAAGGCTTTTCAAATTATAAAAAATAACCACACTACTGTTCAAAAGTAATAATTTTAGTTAGTAAGGATGTGTTCAGTTGATCAAAAGTAACAGTAAAAACATTTATGATACAAAAGACTATTTAAAAAAATGCTGTTCTTTAGAAATTTCTATTCATCAAAAAATCCTGAAAAAATCTATCAAGGTTTCCACAAAAATATTAACCGTTTTCAACATTGATAATAATAATGAGCACCAAATCGGCATATTACAATGATTTCTGAAGGATCATGTGAGACTGAAAACTGGAGTAATGACTGTTGAAAATTCAGCTTTGCTGTCACAAGAATAAATTACATTTTAAAGAATATTAAAATAGAAAACGGTTCAATTTTAAATTGTAACAATATTCACAAAATTACTGTTTGTACTGTATTTTTCATCAAATAAATGCAGCCTTGCTGAGCATAAAAGACTTCTTTCAAAAACATTACTAAAATAGTAATCGATTCTTCCATTCTGCATTCTAAATGTGCATGCTTATGGTTATTATAATTGCAAGTATTTGTGGATGTGTGTGTAAGCAGAGTCTGGGGATCAAGCTTTTGTTCTCTGTGTCAATAAAAAGCCGTATTGCAGGACATCAGCAGCTGCAGGGGATCCAGAGGGTCCTGGATCCTCCTGATGCTCATGTCCAAACTGGGACCACTGGGGTCCATGCTAAACACTGGATTACCCCATTCAAGCTCACCTGGAGCCGTCAGTGACAGCTGAAAGGGACAGGAATGTCTGTGTGGGGTGAGGGGTCTTTTAGTCACTCACCGTTGAACTGACTGACCCTGACAAGCTAAATAAATCCTTAATCTTCAAAGGTCTGATCCAACCAACTAATAAAAACCATAGTACACACTCATTCACACAGACTTGGAACATGGCTGGAAAAAATGCCAAATCCTGCTCACGCCTTTATGATTCCATATTCTGGGAACGAAGAAATCAAATCTAACCTGTCACTAGAGTAACATGCTTCTAGCCCACTTAAAATCAACTTCGAAGGGTCCTGAGACAGAATAAGTTATAATATGGATTCTTAGAAAGCATCTTTTAGAAACAGTTCTGGTGTTCCTGAAATGTGGATCACTTTTCCAAGTTCTATTCCGGGTCAGGATTATTGTAAACCCAAACGGTCCTCTGAGAAAATGTATTATGGACCAGCTTTCTCTGATTGCCTCTTGACTGCAATAATTACCTTATGAGGTCAGTAAGATAAGAAATGTTTCTTGAGCACCAAATCAGCATATTAGAATAATTTCTGAAGGATCATGTGAAACTGAAGACTAGAGTAACGGCTTTTAAAAATTCAGCTTTGCTATCACAGTAATAAATTCGATTTTAAATTACATTAAAGTGCCCCTATTATGCCATTTTTAAGGTTGCTAATATTGTTTTATGAGTCTCCTAAAACAGGTTTACATGCATGTAAGGTCAAAAAACACGTTAGTTTTCTCAAAAAATAGATTTAATTTTAGCTCATTTCTAAATGATTCGTAAACGACTCGTGCGAAGCAGTTCAAAGAATCAGTCTCTCTAAACCCCTCCTTTCTGTGAGCCCTCACTGCTGTGATTGGTCAGATGGCGCAGTCCTTTGTGATTGGTCCAGAGCCGTAGAGAGATTGGCTCTGGATTGGTCTACCGCGTACAGCGCGTGTCGGAAACGAAACGCCCATTGCCATG
>NW_015654491.1:663779-666877 GCF_001515625.1 Sinocyclocheilus rhinocerous
GTAACAGAATAAGATTCGAATTCCTGACGACTCGTTTAGGCGATTGCGAGCGACTTTTTTTTTTGATAGACAATAACTTTATTTATCGTGCACTGTCGGCTTCACAACTTTGCAGATAGTTTATGTTCACATACAGCTACATGACACACTGCATGAAAGGTAATATTCGAAAAGGCATAATAGGGGCACTTTAAAACAGGTATTTTAAATAGTAAATTTCACGATATTACTGTTTTTACTGTATTTTAAATGCAGTCTCGGTGAGCGTGAGAGACTTCTTTCAAAAACATTTAAAAATCTTGCCGACCCCAGCTTTTGAAAGGTAGTTTAACTACATTAGTATAAGCTAACACAAGCTACCTGCAAATTACAGCTAAAAAATGTCCGCTAACTACACAAATTTGCCATCAACAAAACATCTCCACGCTTCACAGAGAATCTCAATCCTGCTCCATATGACATTCCTGCAGAATTTAGCTCCAACCATAAAACATACCTGCTAATCAAAACGTAATCACTATATCAAGTCTATAACCTTCCAAATGTGAATGATTAGAAACACTCTATAGGCAGCAACACTTTACACAGATACACAGATAGCACTTTTCACATGAAGAGCATAAAATTCTTGCTAACTCTCACATTTGACTCTAATAGAGTTAGCATGTTAATAAGCTAACAACTTACTGTAACAAACACAAAAGTTAGCCTACATAGCACACACAAATAGGCAATGAGGATACTACTGGCTAAAATATAAAGTATTGTTTCATCTTGTTAAATGTTTCTAATCAACATTTCAACTCCGTCTGGAGTGCTGTTCTGGACGCAACCTGCCACTGAGATGAATGGGAATGCTAACAGATAGCTTTCTCCAAGTACAAGAACTAAACTCTGCAGGAAGACAGATGTCCAGCAGGACTGAGCACCCCTAATCTATTCAATTCATTTTCTTACGGAAAACATCACATCCAACAATAGCATAAACACTTATGCTACCTCCAGATTATGAAAGTCAATCAGTTCTGGTTTGTGTCTGTGACTAAGTACACAGAAGGCCAGTCCATCCTTCCAGCTATTGAAGCCACAAAAAAGAAAAAAAAGAAAAAAGTGAATTTCTGCAATGAGATTTGGATCTACTATATTCTAAAAGTAAAGTCTTAAGTTTTTAAAGAAGGTCCTTAGATTCCTGAGGGTGATGAACTGTTGAGTGTGATGAAGATGTTAGACACACATACTGTAAGCACACACCATCTGTGCAATGATATCAACAAAAGGGAACATCATAATGTTGTGGCAGACATGCTATTTTTCTACTGTAATAGGACTGTTAGATCAAATGTCTCAGAGGATCAAAGGTTAATTTGGGGTCACACTTGAGACCTTGTTGAGTTTGGCGTAGTCAATGAGGTCAGGCCTGTGCCTGTGGATGAGAGCGCACAGCGCTAATCCATCCTTCCAGCTTCACCAGAGAGAGAGAATCAGGGTCATGTTGGAATTATCATAAAAACTGAAACTATATACAACTAAAAATAATAGAGTATCTGTTTTAACTGTTATTTTAAAATACAAAACATTGATATTACCTTTCAACATTTTTGCACCCAAAAAGAGCCTCACCTGACATGAAAGTTTTGAATATTGACATTCCTGTAGGGAGCAGTCTTCCTCTGACACCACAGCAGAAGTCCTTCTTTGGCCGAAGTTTCTGAAAGACAATTAGTGAATCATTATATAATTCACACATGACTGAACAATCTAATTGTTATTTGGTATAAAATGATTTAAACATTACTAGGGGTTGTGAAATGTGCCATTAATAATAATAATAATAATATCAGTATATTTTGCTGTTTGTGCAAACATTTTGTGGAATTTTATGTTTGGGACTTGTTTTCTTTACCTTCAACAGAGATATCCTGAATGGCGAAGCGAAGGATGATGGTCCAGATCATTCCAAGAGTCATTTTCACATTCCCATCCACAATTTCTGCAAAAATATGACAGGAAAATCATTGCTCAATAAAAAAAAAGGCTGGGCAAGTTAAAATGACATTAAATACTTTTTTTAAAATATAGGATATATAGGATTTTAAAATGCGCTATGTGACATGCAAAATTAATAACCTGCATCCCCTAATTACTTTATTTATTCAATCTGTTTATTTATAAACAAAAAAAAAATCCAGATTACTCTACAGTTATGCAAAAAAGCATACCTTCAGCTCCAATGGAGACCAGTTTCACTCCTTTACTGGTGATGAAATCAAGGGCTTTGTTGACATTGGCTATCTTGTGAAAACGCATCTTTCCTCTGTCAGGCTTGGGTAACCTCTCACCTGCCAAAATACAACGCAGTATGAAAAATTGAATTGGTATATATAGTTGATATTACATATCGTTGAGGAAGTTCAGCATGTTTACTTTGAACATTCGACACTGTCAAATATCATCCTTATATTGTAATCATTAGGATCACAAGCTGTAATTATCACCATGTTCATTGTGTCTGCTTGACTGAACACATTACTTTGACACACTCATCTCTGACTGATAACAGAATACTTTCTGATTGTAATATTGAAACATACATGCAAGCTTCTTTAAAACAATAATGTACTGTGAAAAGTGCTAAACAAATAAACTTAAAGGAGACATATTACGCCCCTTTTTACAATATGTAATACAAGTCTCTGGTGTCCCCAGAATGTGTCTGTGAAGTTTTAGCTCAAAATACCCCACAGATCATTTATTATATCATTTTGAAAATGCCTATTTTGAGTGGAAGCAGAAACCCGCTGTTTTTCGTGCCTGTCTCTTTAAATGCAAATGACTGCTGCTCCCCGCCCCCTTTTCCAAAATAGAGCTGCGCCATTACAGCTCGTACCTGCTAAAAACATCTGTTTTGGTTCTGATTATCATGTTTATCGCGCTGAAATCGTGCGTTTTAAACCATATCAGTTTAAACTTCTGATATACGGTTTTCTGAGTGCACACAACCGAAGCACACGGACAGAAAGCGGCTGTCACAGCATGTGAGTACTAAACTAAGTTCTCATTCACACAAGTTTACGTTAAAAACACACAAGTTACAAAAA